>NC_133759.1:2370681-2673712 GCF_036562045.2 Rhinolophus sinicus | reverse complement strand
GCTGTTCATTACCCATGAAGCAGTCTGCATAGAAGGCATTATTAATTCTTCAATGACAGTGCTCGCTGAATGAAATATTTAATTAATTTGATCCCAGAACATTAAGGCCCCTTGTCTGAGAAGTATGGGGGCCTCCATGACAGCCCTTCTTCAAGAACCCTCCAAGGGGACTGGATCTCCACCTTATGGGGGGTAGAGGATTTGTTAGGAAGAGTTAGAAAGCTGTCAGAGCAAAATATGTAAAAAGCAGGTATAAAGAGAAAAATTAGCCATGAAGAGAATTATTCCCTTACGTGTTTTGAGATAAGTATGAAAGTCATTTCCTAAGAGAACCCAAAACATACGTGTTTACACCACAGTAGCCAGTATAAGAAAAGCTATACTAATCTGACTACAGCACTTAGCACCTAAGAGGTCGGTGATTATTGCATGAATCAAGGAACAGGTTGGGTACAACTGGTTTAAATTTTAAAACTCACTTTACATTTTTAAAAAATCAGTCTCATTATTAATCATATTGCACATTTAAGGAAAATACTCTCTCTCAATGTACATTTTCAGTGAACATTTATTCACTGTTTTGGTGTTACCAGTAGGACCGATGATACAAAATCAGTTTATTATACTAGTTCCTGCCCACATGTAGTTGACAATCTACTCAGCAGTATAATGTTTTTTAACCTTAGGATGTATTAAAATTAGCGTTTGCAGGGGAAAATACTGCCAGTCGTCTCTTCCACACACAGAAATTTTATCTGGGCACACAGGCAGGGACTAGAATGAGACTCTCTTCTAGTCTTCCTGGCAACCACCCATGGCCACGTGGCTAAGTTCTGGGCCACAGGAGGAACCAGAGCAGCTGCACAGTAACTACTGGAACTTCCCTCGAGACAAGATGCATGTTCTTCTCTCTATGCTGCCGCTCGGCAAGAGCCTAGGACACCAAAGCTCCATCTGCAGTCCTGAGGCCAAGGTCGTGCTTGACAAGTCTCGGTCCCTCACATCCTGCAAGGCCACAGCAGCTCGGGAAGGCCTATCTGACTTCCACTTGAAAGAAAGAAAAAAAAAAATCAACCTTTATCTCATTTAAGTCTCTGCCATTACGAGTTGTCTTTCTCTGACAGCCAGGTCTAACCCTACCTAATGAAGTATGAACAAGAAATGGTATTTAAAGTTCTAACCAGCAAAAGTTCTGAAGGAGACATGCACGTGCAAAGTAAAAGACGCATGAACTGCAGAAGTGTTTCACATGTTTGTATACCTCACATTCGGGGACCTCGATAATCCTTTGGGCAGGAAGAGGAGAGCAGACGGGATTCTCACTTTACGTAAACAACATGGCACAAGAGGTGATGAGACAAGTCAGAGCTTATAAAACCTTCATGTCCTTTCAGTCGGCACCTAAACGGACTGGACGCCCTACTCCAGCCAGAGGGCATTCATTCCCTTATGCAAAATTGTAAAAATCCTAAGTGGACTCTGGTAGTTTTGTTAGTCAGGAAAGTTTGCATCACAGAATGAATCTGCAAAACAAAAGTGCTTTTGTTTCCTGAATTATATGGTGCAGATGAAATTGGAAAGAAAGGGAAAATTATCTGGAAAAATTGGTCCAGCTGGGGACACAGAGCAGAGAACAGATGAAGCATTTTAGATATCTCGTCTACATTACTTCATACGGCATGAGTTTTCAATAAATGGAGAGCGTCATACAGAAGGCCTTAGAAATATATTTGCAATTTTCCCATTAAAAAGTGAAGGGGAAGATATAGGGAATAAGACAAGGGAAAACTCTGAATCTCGCTGAGAAAAGGAAAAAATGCATTTACCAGCTAGAGAAAGGCCTTGGTAATAAGTAGAGACAATGTGATTTGTGAGGCAAGTTGCAAAAGGCAGTCTAAGATGGAAGAGGGAAATAAAATAAAGACGACAGCATGTTTGGGACTTATTGGGGAGAAATAAAATCACCTTCACCATGCATCCCGCACACAGATACTCAGGCAGATTTATCTGATCCGTTCTGACAATAATAAAAAGTACTACCAATGGAAGAGGTCCAGCTACTCTCAAGGCACATGGCTCTGTCTGAAAATTAAACAACTAGCGTCTACATCCGAGCATTATGCCAGTGCGAGGAGAGAGTGATGAGACGAGCCTGTCCTACACTATTTGCTCCGTTCTGGATAATTGCAGAATCTCTGCCACCTGCAGTCGTTGGTGTTGCTACTCAAGCCTCCATCCCAGATGGTAAATGTAGCAAGTTCCATTAAAAGAAACTCGGAGAGATTTCTTGACAGGGAGGCTGCTGGCATTCTTGCCCTGAACAGCTCTGTGAAAGCCCTGTCACCGAGGCCTCCTGCATAAATCATGTGTAACTGGGCCATTTTAACAAAACCTCAATGTGAACCCATGAGGCTGCTCAGAGGGTTTTTTCGAGTTTTTAGTCTGTGAGTAGTAGACAAACCAACATGGAGGCCTTTAAATTGAATTGGCATCTTCTATAGTCTCTACTCGACAAAACAAATTTAGCATCCATGCTCTTACTCTGAATAACTTTGAGTCTCTACATAGCACCAAACACCACAAATAAAAAATAATATGCAATAAATCAAGTGGTATAAAAAAGAATTAGGCAATTTTCTTTTTCCAAATGTGGGTATTCATGTATTTTGACAAGTACAATTTAGTTTTAATTATTCATCAATGGCAGTGAATGTGCTGCAGAATATTTCATAAAGAAATGGAAACTTAAATCTGCAATGGGAAGTCCTATTAACAGTCACCACTATATGAAATATTCGCTTAGGATAATGCAAAAGCAAGAAATCTACAGCAGGGACCGGCTGAGCCAGCCTTCACATGGCAGTGACAGGGGGTGGCCAATGCCGGTCCTCTGTGTCCCTGCACCGTAACTTTTCTGCCCCCTTGCCTCGCCCACCTCAGTGAGTTTTTACTGTTCTTAAAGCCCATCCTAACAATAATACCTTGAATCTGAATAGTGTTTCGACATTTAAAAAACATTTTCATATTCACTATCTTAATTTCACCCAGAGGTTCTCAGTTGGGGTCCATTCTGCTTCCCCCTGGAGGCAAAACTGCAGCATCTGAAAACATTTGTGGTTGTACAACCGGGAAGGTGCTGCCAGGTAGACGCCAGGCTGCTGCTTGCCCCACAGCAGGGCACAGCCTCCTGCACCAGAGGACTGCCTGGCCCAGGATGCCCACACGCCGAGGTGGGGAACCCTGATTTAACCCGACAGCCCCATTTTGGGATAGAAAGCAGAACTGCTAGCTCCATTTTTGGACAAGACACTGAGACCCATCCACTCTCTAAATTACACAGCAAATCATAACTATGGCCATGTATCTCACCCCAGTCCGCATTTCATAAAACCACACACAAGTCCAATGACCAGTAGAAACTATAGGAAAGCATGGTGGCCAAAACGAAAAAAGACTGAAAATCGTGGAGTGAAACATAGGACAAACACAAAACAAGGGTGTGTGGGAGGAAAGGAACCTTCTACGACAGAAGGAAAAACGGACAGAGACCTGAGCACCTGCCTGCCAGTGGCAGAATCTGGCCACAGCATGTAACATCCCCAACTTGTCGCAGGATTTAACTCAACGAGCAGTCACATGGGGAGCTCTTTACGAACCACGAGGCACCGCCCAATCGTTGTTTCCTATCATTAACATTAGGGACATCTTTCACTGAACTCTCCCTTCTCCCTCGTCATGTGGTTAGCAAACTCCTAATCTGTGTTCACAGATGGACTAAAAACACTAGGCTTGTGTCCAAAAGCAAACGTATGGCCAGACCCCATAAAGATGTGTGGGACCGGAGATGTGTGCAGAAGCGTGGGTGAAGGCAGGGGTCTGAAGCCCAAATGTCTGAAATTGAGAGACTCAGCAATCAGCTCCCAGTGCAGTGCAGCGCGGGGGGCATCACTGGACCCTCCTTTCCTCCCTGGGGTGACAGCACCTGTTCCTCATCGGCTGTAAGGACTGAGTGAGACAACAAAGCAAGAGGAAAAGTCAGTCCACGGTCCTGCCAGCTGGGATGCTGTGATGGTGGTAACAGTAAGAACCATCATATGAGAGGTGTGTGTGCGTGTGTACACTTTGTATTATTATTATTATTATTATTATTATTATTATTATTATTATTTTGAGAGTCCCTCTTTGCCAGGCAGTGCCCTGAGGACCAGGGAAATAGTGGCAACTGGCATGGACAAGGTCTCTGTTCTCATCAATCTCACTTTTCAATGGGGGAAATGAGCAAATCAAAATATGAATAACAAAAATAATCAAAAATAAAAATTTTAAAGGTCAGGAAGTCAGGCTAAGACATGAGAGGCTAGATCAAAGCATCTGTGAAGCAGAGATTGGAGTTTCCAGAAATGACTGGAGAAATGGGCTGTGTGAATGGAATGTGAAGTACGGGCGGGATGCGTGATCCCGGAAGCTCTGAGCTGACGACACGCGGTGCTGGGTTCGTGCACACAGGACACCATGGCCACCAAGGGCAGGAGACGCTCTTCACTGGCCTCTCCAGCAAGAGTTCATCCTAAAATAAAAGACTTCCCCCAGCAATTGTCTAGGCCTCCCTCTCATTTATTAGGAAGCAACTTCCTAGTTGAGACAGAAAAAAAGGAGACAATCTTTGGTAATAGTCAATAAACCTTTTTAAATCAGAATATTGGAAACTAAGAAGACATACGCCAGCTATGCAGATAAAACTGAAAATGATAAATTACTAAGAAATCTTGGCAACTGTGATCCACCTGATTCCATTAAAGAGAAGATTAGTGGTACGATCTTGTATTCATTTCTGGGAAATTATTTAATAAAAATTAGTGAGCAGAGCTCTCTAACAGTGAATTGATCATAGGAAAGAGAAAGATTCTAGAATCATAGCATAAATCACGTGGAAGAATATTTGCAGTTTTACTTTGTTCTGTTGACTAAAACATTATGTTATCACTTCTGAATTTCTGATCTCAGTTCTCATAAATAACATCAACCCGTATCAAAAATACATTTTTAAAAGAAAATAAGGTTACATCTATCTGAAATACAGTTACTGTTCACCCAAATAGGCCTGAAAATAAGGTAGCAGGAATGGAAGTAGTTTAGACACTTCTTAAAAGGCTGACAAATGGAGCAAATCCTTCCGCATACTTAGAAAAATAACAGGGCACGAAGGACACAGGAGATTTAGGGTCATCCAGACATTCTGATCAACTTCAATTAAAAGAAAGAAAATGAATAATTCTAGCCTCCAGGAATGCGCTTTGAGTCTTCAATTATTTGAAATGGTCATTGATATCATTGGAAGTAATCATGCAACTACGAAATCTGGGTTCTTTTTCCTGGGCTTTATATGTATTATCTGCTATTCTTTTGTACATTTAAATCTCTAAAAGACAAAAATATACATACAAAATAAGCTTAACTGGCATAAAAGATTAAAGACCAAGTAAGATGATGAAATACCTTGGCAAGCAAGGACCTAATCAACAGTTTTCAAGACAATCTTGATTTCTGAAGTCTTTGGACAACATCGATGACTGCAGAAAGAACCAAATACTCTAGAATGCTTTGGAAGACAAGCTGCTCGGTCATCAAATGTGATTATCCAGCCAATACACACTTAGAAGGACTCAGCATTGGTATCACCTTCCTTAAGTATGTGTGTTAAGTTTCCTAGTGGATGGGCTTGAAAATCATCAGCCCCAGTAAATCCACAGTTGTATTATAAGAGCTAAGCCGTCTAATCAATGGTTTATGATTTGACCATTATGACAAGCAATATCCTTTCACTTCCCAATGAATGCCTTGCTATTATTCCCCCCTTTCCCTAGTTCAAATGTATGGAATATAATCAATGGAAATACAAGAAAAGTAGGGGAAAAAGAAAGCAATTTTTATTTTTATTAATATATAATTCCTGGGAATTTTTGAAAACATGTCTAGGAAATACCAAAATGCTATAAATTAATAAAGCGATAATAAAGTCCCAAAAGAGATACACAAATATAAAATAAAACTCACTTAAGTATTTAATGTTTTGTTGGGGATCCATTTAGAAAGTTCATTTCATTTCCAACAGGACTTAACACATTAAACTATAATCAAAAACTTTTTCCAGAGTATTTTTACCATTCAACTATGTTGGGGGAAAGTCAATTCAATCATTTCATTAGAGACTATACGGTTTAATATCCATAAATCCCTTCAATAAGTCAGTATGTACCTAGCACCTATTCCGTGCCACGGCATATTCTAATTCGTATAAATATGAATGTAGAGAATGAGTAGAAATCATCACAAGTTATGCTGCTGATTTGAATTGTGTCAGGCCAAAATAAATACAATTAAATCAATGAAACAAAGTTTGATACACTCATTTTCCTAACAGTGTTGTTTTAATTAAATAAATTGGATGACAAGTGAATATATTGAGTAGACAACTGATTAAAATGGGAAAACGACTTCTCTTTTTAATATTTATGCTTCATGGCATGGTTTCGAAGAAATGAAACCAACGTTATTTTCAGTGTAACCCATGGTATAAAACATACAGAAAAATACCAAACCTGCCTGCCTAATATATTGTGTATGAAGAACAATAACTAGTACCAACTCAACTTTTAAAAACAGGACATTATCTTTTTCCCCCTAACATGTCACCCTAATAAAAATGTCTACATAATATTTTACAACTAGGGCTAAATTAAGTAACAATAATATATTTCCTTGCTAGCCAAGAATCCCTAAATACAGAAGTAGCAATGGCCCTTCGAGGACATAGAGAGAAGGGCAAATTCATTCTTTCTTTTCATTTCATTACCCAGTCCTCGCCATGACTTTGGTTATGCAGATACATTTTCTATTGGACCAATAGTGACGTGGCCCTGAGAGCCCTATTTCCAAACTTTGACCTTTAAACACGAGTGAGAGTGTTCAGAATCAAACAGGAACACAAAAATTGGAAGAAATGAGGAAAATGGATCTAACGGGATATTCTTTCATTTATTTGGTACCCTTAACATTGCTGTTACCGTTAAAAATAAATGCTTTGGGAATATAAAAAAATGCTTTGGGATTTTATTAGCATTCCTGGAGCAAATATTTAATATCCAAGATGGCCAGACTCAACTTCCCAAATGTTAATTGATGCCATTACAAATTGCTTGTGACATATTCAAGGTGTACTGGGAAATTAAGGACATGGCTTATAGGACAGAAAATACATTTTAATAAGTGGTCAGGAGGATTTTTTTTTTTTATCAGCTTCTTTTCTATGGTAAGAAGGTAACACATTCCTATTTGGAATTCTGAGACTATTTAGATAATGACACTGTGTAAATAGGTGACAACACAACATTAGCATGATAAGCAGACTCTCTCTTCCTCAGATGTATGTGTAAAATTTGCAAGTGCCTTTACTAATTATTCTTCTAAAATAATCTCTTCTCTTCCTCCATTAACTATAACTAGCACCAAATCAATGAAAGGTTCTATTCTAAATCACTAAGCATTATAATTATCACTGAATATTATGACCTGGGTTTCCATGATCACTGTCTACTTTTGTCTTCATTCGGGACCCGGTGCATAAAATTATATTCTTTGGGGATACCCTTTTGTATGTTTTCAGTTTGGCTATGCAGTCTAAAACCAAATGAACACACACACAAACAGAATGACACAAGATAAGTTCCTTCACAAGCAGCTTGTGAAGAAATTGTTTAGTTGTTTTTATTTCCTACTGTTATCATCGAATCACCTTTACTTATAGTGCTCTCAACCATCATCCCTCAGAAACATATGATAATGATAAGAAGAATGATAGCTGACAGTAATAATAGTTCTCCGAGCAAGGCACAGTTCTGGGATAGCCCCGACTTTCCAGCGCCTCCGTGTACACACTCTGTATAATCCTGTCCCTGTTAGTGAGGGTGGAGCAGTGAGTATGTTTATTCTCCTTTATGGGACTGAGGTCCTACATCAGTTGGCTTTGGGAGATTTTCCTGGGTGGTCTTGACCTCCCCAGGTAAAGGGCCTGGGGCCCTTCCTGAAGCAGGGCTGGAAGTACAGAGGTTGCCCAAAGAACCTCTAAGAAGAGGAGCTGCCGGGTGGCGAGTTGCTTCCAGGGGGTCACGGCCAAGGACTGAGGGCAGCCTTGGGTGCTGAGAGCCGTGCTGACTGGCAGCTACCGAGGCGAGGGTCCCAGGCCTGGGCTCCACTGCAAGGAAAGGAACTCCACCCGCAATGCAAGCCGAGGGCGCCTGGAAACAGGCCTGATCGGAAAGGAGCCCGCCGGGGACACAGCAGCTGACACTTCGGTCTCAGCGTCATGAAAAACTGAGCTGAGGACTTGGCCAAAACATGCTGGACTCCTGGCCTATGAAGTTGCGAGGTAACAAGTGTGGATTATTAGTGTGGGTTATTTAGGCTTCTGGAGCTGTGGTAATGTGTTACCACATTAACAATAAACATCGAATACAGATGTAGTGTAACATACTGAACATTTTCAATGACTTCACCAGGCATTGTGCTAAGTCTTCTATTACTGTCCCATTTAATCCTCAAAACAAATTCATACGATAAATGTGATTACTATCAACTGGCATTATCATAATATAAATACAAAATGCTATTATTATAAAACCCCATTGTGGGGACAGAGTCCCAGTGAGCAGTTTCGAGGCTCTCGGCCTCACGTGGAAAGGTGCTGGCTCAGGTAGTAGATGGCCGTCAGCTGTGACTAGTTGGCCATTGGCTGTAACCAGTTAGTCATTAGCCACTGATATAACTGCCGTGGCTACATTGGTTGGTTGGTTGGCAGGCTGGCAGAGAAGTGGACGGCGGGTTGCGGATCGTGTGGCTCCTGCTTCCTGTGTCTCCAACCCAGCCACCAGCAAAAATATAGTGGTATGACTCCCCTATCTATGGCTCCGAGGGTGTTCCTTTTTGGCCTCACCATATCCTGCATTCTTATGTGGGGAGCGGGACCAGAGACCCTGCGTAACACCCATTCTATAAATGAAGAAGTAAAAAGTTTACAGGGCAAATAACTTGCTTAAGACTACACAGCTACTAATATGGAAGAGAGCTGAAACTGTAATCTGGTTTTATTAGGTTGGTACAAAAGGAATTGTGGTTTTTGCCATTGTTTTTAACCTTTTAAATCACAATTACTTTTGCACCAACCTAATAACTGCCAAGCTTATGTTCTAAACTCTCTATTCTGCTCCTTCTGCAAGAAAGAACCCCAAGACCATGGTCCTAAAACCGGGGTGTGCATCCTGTTTTGCTGTGACTGAACTGTGTCATTTAAGGGAAACCAATGACAACCCCTCCTCCTCCAGGTCTATAAAGTGATGGGTGGTACATCCCGTAACGTCCATTCAAATCTAGGTTCTCTCATGAAATTAAATCCTTCTATTGCTACCTGATCACATAGACGTGAATACAGTTTTATGTAAAAAAGTTAAATCACAAGGGCAAGTTATTAGATACTTTAATTTGTTCAGTGAACCACCTTCTCCCCATGAGACCCCAAACCCACGTTAAAAAACAACATTCTGGGCAAAGCACGCATTCTTGGGAAAGGAATCACGAAGACGGCTTATTTTCAACTCTGTTTCTGGCACGCATCCCAGCTGAAGCAGGGATGCAAAATCATCCAGAATCCCACTGCAAGGATCTAGAAAAGACTGAAATATCCAAAAGCGGGGTTCAGCACAAACAGTCATACGCAGGGGATAAGGCGTAAGTATGGTCCTGGGTTCCTCTAAAGAAACTGTCCATGGCAACGGCTGCTGCGAGTGGAAACTAAAACCGAGGTGCTGGGACTCTTTTCCCACTTGATGACCTTTGGGGTCTGACATTTCTGTGTGGCTGCTTTCTTTCCAACTCACTGGATCTCATCTGCATGTTTTCCATGCAGTCCATCTGCATGTTCTCCCTCCATTCAATTCTTGGCCCCATCTATGCTGTTTCATCTGTTCTTGCCACTCGTGCTTCCTGTAAACCTCAACAAATGTCTGAACTTGACCCTATGAGCTACATCCTTTTGCCAAAGCCCTACCAGTTCTACAACAAAAACTAAATACATCTGTCTTGTTCACCTGTCTCTCGGCCTCTCTCATTAGCACTAACTTACCTGGGAAACAGATAACCTTTGGAGTCATGGGATGACACACGGTTGGTGTATTTTCAGTTTAGAGGTCTGATCACTGTCACTGCACTATGACCCCAAGGGCTGAGTGCTCCCTGGAGGTGACACCACACGCTGGCCTCCATTGGCTCAGCTTCTCATTTTTCATAGCCTCCTCCCCCTGCCACACACACACACACACACACACACACACACACACACACACACACACACACAACAGTTCATCAACCCCTCTAAATAATGATGGTGGCAGCAGCTACCTGTATCTTGGTTAATTAAGACCATCTACAATTTTTTAAAGAGAGTTTATTTGACACAGCGGGTGACACTGCTTTGAGCACCTAATGAGTTTAGTCCGCTTAGGAAACTCCCTGTACACTTGGAGGGTCCAGGGGAATACCTTCAACATCTGTGTCTGAGCTCTTTCTATTCCTAATGGGATCTCCCCATTACAGCAAACCCTCCTCCTAGAGTTGAGCTGACGTCACCACGTCGAGCCAGTACACACCTAAACAGGCGACAACATGCAGCTTCGTGTTGTCAGGAGGACACGTGGTTGTTCAGCCATTTACAAACCCCCCACATGGCTATTTTCAGGGTTAACCTCAGAGAGTGCAGAAGCTCCTCATCCCAACTCCCCGGTGATGAACGACCGAGGCCCAAACCGCATTTGTTAAGGAAGCAGCCAGGTCAAGCTTGTAAAACTAGATGGATCACATTTACCCAATGCAGGCAAATATCACTGGCCTCTGAAAACTATCTTGGGGCGGGGGGAGAGGGGTGTTATGTTTTGTTTTCTTTTCCTTTCTGAGGATGGCTTTATCAGGCAAGGGTCCCCGCAGGTTACATAATGGAACAGTAGGGAATAGTGGTTGTCAGTGAGTCTGTAGTAAACGACATTGATGCCTTTTTTCTAGAATGTGATGAGGTATAAAAATGGTCCCCGACAGGAAGCCCTCACAGTTCCACTTCCCTTTTGGGGCTGTTCGCTGTCTGTGTTATCTGTGTATAACCAAACCAAAGCAATTTGGGTTAATAAGCCCAAAAGCTTCACACTGGCTCTGGAGCCACACATTAACTTTTTTTCTTTTTTAATATCTTGAGCACATTATTTTGCCCGTGTGTAAAATCAAGATTAATTCATTCAGCTAGTCATTCAACAATTACTAACTGCCTGCCTCATATGGGCCAGAAACTTTTATAGGGTCCCAGTTTATAGCACTGGACTAGACAGCTGCTGCTGCCATGTAGGTTACCTCCTAGCATGGGGTGACAGACAATAAACAGAGAAACATACCACAGCGGGTGCTGGAAAGTGCCACAGAGAGATGAGAAGGAGCAACAGAGCTGCCGACACTCTGGTAGAGACAAGACCAAGGAAGGCTTCTCTGCTGACAACAGCTGGTCAAAGGCCCATGGCAATAAGGGACCAGCCAGCAGGAATGTGGGGACAGCAACCCAGAAGAGGGACCAAGCGCGGAAGCCCTGAGAGACCTGCAGAGAACATGGAACAGTACCGCGCGGTCATTCTTTGCAAACGTTAGTGCGGCGCTGTTACAGCATCTTCCCAGTACCACCCTTTCCACCATTTTCCTGACTAGCCAGGGGTTGCTGTGTGGTTCCCAAAATGTAATTCACCAAGACATGACACCGTAAAGCCCAGAATAACTGCTGTCACTCAACTAATATGTATGGAGCCACTTGCACTCATAGGCCCCATTGCTCAGTGTTAGGGCCGTTTTATCAGAGAGAAGACAGTCCTTAGCAATTAGCCTTGCAATCAAGAAGATGCCTACTGTGACCAGAAATCCGCAGCCCAGACTACAACACCAGCCGAAGCAGAAAAACAGCAATTTCCCTGCAAAACTGACTTCAAAACTATCATCGCCCATCGTCGTGATCATCATCAATCACAGGAAGCAGCGAGTTTGGCACCGTGATGTTAAGTCCATATTTAACTAGACCACGGTTTAACTGTCTTAGGGAAGCAGAGTGCTCTCCCTTTACAGCCCCCACCAGCTGTAGAAAAGTAGGTTTGCTCTAATGCAGAAATTGGCTTTCACCTGATTTCATAAACACACGATGACATCTGATGACTTAATAGGTACTTGGGTTTGCCTTTTGCACATTCCATGTCCTCTCAGAGCTGGCGAAGATGGCATCATTGCAGCCACTACTCCAGCCTGACGGTATCAACAGACCTGAGTGCACGCTGGCCAGGTAGAAAAGCATCCGTGCACATGCGCCCTGCAGAGAGGAGAGACGCCTGAACAGAGCAGGACACCACGTACACGGGCTCCGCCATGACAGGCACGCCCCTGCCCATCTGTGTCTGCACTCCACTGACCTCAGCACTCACGGCTCACGTCCAGCCCCCACGTTTCCTACCTCCGTGTCTGTACTGCACGGCTTACTCAGCCGCAGTGACATCACCCACGGCCCTATGCATTCACATCCGGGCCACAGTCACTGAGCTAATTCAGTGCCATCCCCTCCATTGACTACCCTGGAACCACACAGAAGCAGTGTGGCCTTCTCTGAATTCCCCACCAGACTCCTTCCATCCCTCCTTCAGAAGCTCATCTGCATTTCTACCTTGTACTCGGGTCATGTGTTTGTATCCATTATCCCCTTTCTTCTGTTGGTGGAAACAACGTGGGCACTTAAAATATCAGTTTATCTTTTTATTTATGAAAATACTCCTTATGTATTATACTCTTACAAGGATAGGGGGTGAATGAACAAATACCGAGGGGTCAAAAGGCACAAGCTTTCAGTGACAAGAATCCTAAGTGCTGGCGATGTAACGCACAGATCGATGACAGCTAGCACTGCCGTGTGATAAACAGGAAAAGGGCTGCAGAGCAGATCCTAAGAGTCCTCATCACAGGAGAATTGTTTTTTTTTCTTTTGTCCTTTATTTTCCTTTTATTGTATCGATATGAGAGGATGGGTGTTAGCGGAACCTGCTGTGGTAACCATGTCCCAATGTCTGCAGATCAAACCATCATGCTGCACGCTTTAAACTTATAGTTATTTCTGTATGTCAGTTATTTCTCAATAAACTGCAAGAAAAACAAACAGTGCATATACTGATGATGCTGCACTCTCTACTGATATCCCCAGTGAAAATGTGCCTTCCATCATCCCCAGCATAGCGACGCCAGCATCAAAGTAACTGTCTATGGAAACGACTACTTAAAGCAAAGGTCCAAAACAGAAGTTGTGTTTTGCAGATGTTTTTAAAATACAATGACAAAAAGTCTCCCCACTAAAAGTTTCCTTTCACGATGAGGGGAACTATAAAATCCTTTCAGTATGGTCCCCACACCTGCAAACACAGTTTGATGACAGTTTGTTGAATGAGTAAGTAAGCAATGGTATGATTATGTTTGCATGACTATATCTGAGCCACAGACTGTCAAAAACGTGGGGAGGGGAGATGGCTGCAGGATGAGAATGTGCAAGATAAGCAGGGGGTACAAGCTGAATCACAGAATAAACGGAAAGGAAGTCCATCGATACTACTGTTAAACAGAATCCAAAAGGATCCCTAAGGGAAAAAAATTGGAACTGCTGACATTCTGAAAAATTACCATCGAGAAAGGTGTTCATGCAGGAGAAGGTGACAGCAGAGAGTGTGACAGAGTGAGTGAGAAGGAGCAGGAACGCACACCCACGTGTCCCCGTCTGTCTGCTTACTGCCCGTCAAGTCGGAGGACGGGGCGGGAGGAAATGGGTAATTCTCCAAGAGCAATGCTATTTACCACTATTTACGACGGAGGCAGAAAACCATGCAAACTTCAGCACCACTTTATGATTCAGGATAGGATACGCGTAGCTCGTTAAAGGTAGCGGGAAGGTACATCGTTTTCCATGGGATAGGACCAATGAGACACAATTAGTAAAATGAAACATTAGGTGAAATTTAGAATTTTTGCCACACAGTTGTTTGTCTAAAAAGAAAACATGTGCACCTATTTTTATTGTTTTAAATCAAAATGGTGGAGTTTTTAAAACACGCACATGGTACATTTCTAACACTCAGTGTTCTTCATAATTTTCTTCTGCCCACTTCAAAGTCTGTACTTCTGAGGAACAGTGACAAGAGTTCCGACGCAATGTGAGCTTGTGGGAAATTAATTACAGCAGGAGAATCAGGCTGAGTCAGGGGACACACTGGCATCAGCCGTCTCTGGGAACCTACCTACGGTGGCATCTCCCAACCTGCCTGTCTGATGCATCTTCGTGCTGCCAGATCACCAGGCACAAAGGAGCTACTCAGAAAGCGCTTCGCAAGCCGCGCTGAGTATTGCATGAATGTGTCTATTTTGCCCAAGGTTCTGCTTCTGAAAAATGACAGTTTAAGAGCACAGATAAATTAGGGATCCTTCCAGCCTCATTTCCTCCCTGTTAAACTATTATGAGTGTATCTTCTGTTAGGTCAGCGACTCAAAAGATCTTCTGTGGAAGACTGGTTATCAGAGGAGAAGGGGGAGTGAGTTCCATCCTCAAAATATGTGAATGCTTCTGTTTGAAACCATGGTCGATTTTCAGGTGCAGGACTTCTCAGTGTATTTAATAAGGAAACATACACAGATAAGACATACATGTGTGTCTCATCAATCTCATTTTGTTCATTTATTCACTCAGTCAATGAGCAGTAAACACTCAATGCACCCCATGCATGGGCATGGAAATTGGTCATATAAGACGGCTATAAAGGTTCCCACTCTGACAGAGCGCGTCTCACTGGAGAGAGGAAAATACGGTGACAACAGTAACAACCCAGACAGTGGTTGCTGACACGAGAGAGAGATGCACAGCTACAAAGCAAGGCCGAGTCTGCCTGGGACCGTCAGGGAGAGGGTAGGGCGGCTTCCGCAGCAGTAGGTCTTAACAGAAGGAGCTCCCCAGAGGACAGTGGAGGTGGGAGACGCACATCCAGAGAGAGGGCAGCCTGTGCTGTGAGGGGTGAGAGCGAAGAGGCACAGGAGCTTGGGGACTGAGGTGAGAGGCGGAAGGTGGGTCGCCATCAGCTTTCACGCACCTTGCTCGCCAAACTGAGAAATGCAGCTGAGATCTTTCATGAGCAACTGTCACACATCAGAGCCTTCAAAATATCACCTTCTCTTTCCAAATGACCAGCATAGTCGGGAATGCCCACGCACAGACGTGGACTGAGCTGCGACATGTGCTTAGTGTTTCTAAGGCCATGTCATCAGCTCGTCTCTGGCTGGTCCCTGTGAGGCGCTGACCTCCGAGGGCAGCCGGTGGCTGTGAAACTCTGTGTTATTAATTGTGTCATCATAGGCTTTACTCCGACAGTGCTTAGCACAGAGGAAAGGGTGCCGGGTCCAGCTTCCTTCTCACCACACCTCACATGCGTAACAGAGTCAGGAAAATTCAGCCTACTACTCCAGGGCTTTTTATTTTTTTCACCTCTACAAGTTTAAATGATGCACTACAGTGCATGGAATGCTCTGGGGACTCACACTCTGCCTTGAACTCACTGGAGAATAGCTGTTAAAAAGCATCTCTGCTCTAAGATCGTCGTTTCCACAAACCCTTTCCCATTAACCCCGCCTCGCTTCAGCCTTTCCACCAACCTTAAGTATTACGAATGTGCTTTAAGGATTTCCCTTTTTTATGGTCTTTCCCCCCATTTTTGGTGTGGGCTCTGCCTCCCTGTGGAGAACACCAGCTCCCTAAAAACAAAGAGAAGAAACTTGATCCTAAAGAGAACAAACACTGTATTTTATTTCTCTTTTGTCCTCAGGACCTAGCATAACACTTAATATATGCTAAGCAGTTAGTGAGCTATTAGATGGATGGACGGTGGATGAATGGGCGGATAAGAGGGAGAAAGACAGACGGGGAAGGGATAAAGTCACAAGCAGCACTAGAAGGAAAGGAAGGAAGAGGAGAGAGAGAGAAACGGACCTTGGGGCAGGAAGAGAAGAGTACATTTGTATGAATGATTTTATCTGTAGGAGTCAGGACTCTGCATTGCAAATAACAAAGACCCAATTCAAACTGCCTCAGATAACAGGGCGACTGGTTCCTTTAGCTCCCAAGTACCCCAGGGTACAGCTCACAGGACTGGAGGAAGAGCTGCAGCAACGGGTCTGAGGAGTGGGAAGTGGAGACTCAACCATTTCTGGTCTCTGCCCTGCCCCCGCCTCCCTCCCTCTCATCTGGTGTCCTGGCTTCTGTAGCTTCGTGGCAGGGACAGCAGCGCCTTCTTGGACAGACAGGCCCCCGTGCTCAATGCCCAGACTCTGATGACCCTAACATGGTCGGGTCCAGGCCTGTTCCTCATCTAATCCCTTTGTCCACAGGAACCGGAAACTCTGCAATGGTGCAACTTGGCACTGGAGCCCATGGATCATGATCAAAATAGTGATGTCTGTTTTAAAAGGTAGAGCTATAAAATATATCATTAGAGTGGTAAGTCACAACATTGCATTCTGGACTACGGATATTACTTGATTTTTAAGTTATGCAAAGAGGTTGGAGAAATAACAGGTTAGACTAACATTTAATTTAAAAAAATGCAGCAAGATTTTACAATCAGGCTTGAAAAAATATTAGACAGTTTGTAACCGATTATGTCACCCAAATCTGAATAATGTGTACCTTCTGCCCCCCCAATCTCATGGTCAGATATGATGGCATGAGGGTCAGAGCTGATGAAGTGTGTTATGCAGAAACTGTGAAACTGCGGCATTTCCGCTGTTATTAATAAGATTAAAGAGATATTAAGAAACAGAGAAAGAGGGTCAAAGAAAGCATCTACCGCCTTGTGATTTCTGTCAAAGATTTCCTGCTGCTCCCTGATAAAATAAATACTACTCATTTATTCCTTTTTAAATAAGTGCTCTTCCCAGCACCCATGTACATTTTTCATGGTGTCTCACCAAACACCTACGACCCTGCACGCAGATGCAGACATTCTGTTTTTCCTAGTATTTCTTTCTCAACGCTCAGGAACTGTGCTTGAAGTTAAATGAATGATGATGTGAGATTTATCCACTGGGGCAGAAAACAAGAGCATAAGTGAAATCCTTTGCAAAGGAAGAGGCGGAAATAATTGGCCCACCCACTCCACATGCAGCACTTGGAGAAATCAAGCCTGAATCTCCACCACCTTGGGAGGCAGTTTTAATTTTAGAAAACGATTCAATCGAACACACCTGGATGGCTTAGACAAGCATGATTTGTGCCACAGCAGGGACCACAGTGAGGAGAGGGACAGTCACACCGGGGGAGGGTCACACAGCAACATGCTTTAGATGAGCTGCAGTGAAGGGCAGGCTGACAGCAATGACCTTGAGCGGGGGTTCTGACTGTAGGGCATCTGGACGGCCTTGTGGGAAAGGCCGGAGTTAAAGCAGACATTGAAAGATAAGCCGAACTTGACAGGTAAGGCCTGGAGGAAGGAAGGGGTGTCCTGACAAAGGCAACTGAGTACAAGGCGGAGGTGGGGCCAAATGCTGGCTCCAATCCCAAGAGACAAGCAGGAGGATCGGGAACATGGAATGAGGGCTAGAAACACTGAAAAGTAATCGTGGGAACATTCTCAATGTCAGCATCATAACCACCTACCCAATGCCTGACACACTTAGAAATAACATGTAGGTAATGCGAACGGAATTAATATAGAATGACTGTGATATTTATAAATTTTCAAATTAGTATTACACCACCAGCCTCTGAAAATAGGCAGACATAGGTGCTCTATGTATATGTTCGTATAACTTCAAGAAGTGATACACAACGAACATCCATTATTTTAATCGTTTATTTTTAAATAGTTCCATTAAAATTTGTTTACACTGATTTACATTCTTTTAAGGGAAGTAACACATTTCTGCATTGCCGTTGTCAAGGCCATGCTGAAAACCAGCCTTTGCCATAAAAAGATATTTTTTACAAATGGCACATAATCAAGCATGCACTTCATTAGTCATTAGAACTTATGCAAATATTCAGCAGCTATGTTGCAATTGCAAAGAAAACAATGAAATTGATTTCAAAGTGTGAGGCCTGTGATTTGTCTCATAAAACACAGGGGAAAAAATAAAAACATTCCCTACAAAAGGAAATACGATATGCAAAGAACATTTTATTCCCATTTGATTTACAAATGTTTAAAATACAGTTTTTAATATCTATCCGTCATGATGATAACTAAGTTGTCTCTTTTTTTAACAAAGTTAATGTCTGAATAAGCTTTGCTGCTTGTCGTGACCGTGTTCACAGATGAGTCACACATTTTTTTCAAACCGATGAATAAGCTTTCCCATGTAGGCTGAACCACATAACATGACACCTACACAATTCTTCACCTACAAAAATGACAATTCTTTTAGATTTTAATCTAATAGAATCATAGAACCTCAGAGTTAGAACAAAGGTCTGAGAGAGCTAGTAGAGTCTTTGGGCTGGTTCATTAAAAACTCCCTCTGGTATAAAAGTGGTCATTTGATCTCTGATGTTGGCGAGTTTGACACGAGGAGTGTAAACTGGTACAGGAGTGGGGCAGAAGGGACCTCAATGCAGAGTAAGCCCGGCACTCTAAGGGGATTTTCTCCTCGTTCACTCTCTTCAGATAAAACAATAATAATAAAAGTAAAGGAACAGGAAAAGGAAACACAGATCTCAACCAAATATATAATCTCAGAACACAAAGGGTACCTGAACATAACGTCAGAGTTTTCTCAAATGACCACCTTGAAGGACGTGAGGACTTACTATCGAGGCTGAAAACATGCACTTATTTCTCTAATGAACAACAAAAAGAACTAAAATTAGCATTCCTAGATAACACACTTTCATCTAAGTAGCTGGGAAGAATCAAGTGAATTATTCAAATCTAGAAAAGGAAACCACTAAGAAAATAGATATTTTAATGCTCTTCAGCCTGCTCCCTGTCCAGGAAGAGAGAAATCAGATCAAAGATAACCTTGAGCTAACAAGGTCATGAGGAGTCTTTAAAAATGAGTGATTTTCCACACGAGCCAATCCGGAATCTCCATGTCAGACAGGATGAAGGGCACACGGGGAAGGCTGCCTCCCTAGGCCTCCCACCCTCAATATTCTAAGAAGACCACATCGCAGGCTAAAGAACCCACTGGACCCACCCACTGTCTTAACTCAGGATGGGAATTTCTCTTTCTTCCACGTTCCCTGTAAGCTCTTACTTAATAGATATGTTACTAATACAACATTATCACACTCTAGCTTTTTGTAGGATGCAAGGAAAGTATTTTGGGGAAGAAGGAACCTAAGAAACAACATGATTCAGCCCACTCATCACACCAAGGAGGAAATGAAGCAGTAGGGATACTGACTTGCCAGGGACCTCACAGCCCGTCTGGCTATACAGACGTCACCCTAGACCCGGCCCCCTCTGTGAGGACTCAGAGCACAGGCAAAGGTCCCCTTTGTTAACATCTGGTCTTTTTGCTATAGAACTGGGCGGCCGTGGGTCTCTGCATGCATCTGTGTGCAACTCAGACAGGCATTAATACAGCTAAAACTCAATTTTATCCTGATTAATTATTCATTCTTAAATGGTCAGTAATCCTTTTTTAAGTCTAAAGATCTTCCCCATAAGTTAAACTGTTAATACCACAGGATTTTCTGCACCGGTAACCAAATACAAATCACATTATTATCACAGAATTACCAAAGTACAAATTGCTAAAACAAGCAAACTGGTAATTCTCCAGGATATGATGTTTGCCCCAAACCAGGAGTAGACAGAGAATCTGCATAAAACATAAAGGCATTAGGGTGACCAATCAGAAAGGTGATTACTAGAAATCTCCTATTGAAACCAGAGACAACTGATCACTAAAAATGACAACATATAGAGGGGAAAGAGACTGTAGGAGAGAGAGTATCACTTTGTGAGGGGTGAAATGTCTGTTACATTGTTTTGTACACCTGAAACTAAAAAAAAAAAAAAAAAAAAAAAAAAAAAAGGCCAACATGCAACATGTAACATAATGTTTATAAGGGTAAGTTGGGTTCCAACATGCACATTTTGACAATATTAGGATTTAACATAGCAAAAATATACATTTAAAAAAAAAAATAAAGATTCACAGCCAAATTAATATCAGAGAAAACTAATAAATGCATTGTGCATTACATTTAGTTATTCAGATAATTAATTGAATATAATTAGCTAACTTGGTTCCTACTTTGAAAAATCTACAATTTTAAAATACATTGGTAAATGAGACACATAATAAAACTGCATTTGCAAATGAACTTTGCGGGCCACACATTACATTAAAAATCACCTATTATCTTATAGTTATACAAATCCATTGCCTTTGTTTTCTGTATATATTATTTACACAAGCTAGAGCGATTGATTAATTCTATAACTCATAAGGAAAAGAAGTCCCAGTCGATTTTTTATAATTCCTAAAAGATAATATATACTTATGTATTTTATTACACATTTTTATCTATTTAAATAAACTGGTACATACTCTAAAATGTGTTATTCATTTCAAGTTCAATTGTACATCACCAACAAATAAAAAATGCATTTTAGAATAAAGCATAAACCAGACTTTTGTTTGTTAGTTGCATCCAGTTCTATCACTACTTTTACAAAAAAAGACAGTTTCAATAGCAAGTAACGTTAGAAAAAGTTTACTCACTAAATTACAGAGGACCTGATTTTATCATGGTATTCTTTAACTTGTGTAATAAGTTACTCTGATGAGTAAGAAAACTGTCACAGTAAATCTAGAAAAAAGACCTATTATAGGCTGATTTATATCTAAATATCTGAAATAAGATACTAATATCGTAATATGTTTGAATAAGCAAAATTATTTGATATTCATATGAAAGTCGAAACTCTGTCTCATTTCAAATTAAGGAAAAAACTTCATAAGATCATCAAGACCAACAATTAGTGCTCATTTCTTATAAACTATGTGAAAACAATGCCCTTCTTATCATTTCTTTAAAATTACTGCCACATTTTTTAGATCAGAATGAAAACATTTATAAAAACCTGAAATCTAATTTTAAAGGTCAGATAAGAAAACTGTGCAACAATTATAAAACTTTTAAATGATACGAGGGCAATCCAATTTTTACTAATCCACCACTGTTCTGACGATCCAAAATTTTGCACTGAACCTTCCTAAATTTGCAGTGACATTGATGACAGCTTGAACCTAAAAACAAATATGTATTTATAATTCTGTGACTTGTAGTATTTCGTCTTTAGACTTTTCTGAGTTCTGTCTGCACACAGCCCACTGGCTCCCTGACCTCTCGATCTGGACACTCTAAAGGGAAGTCAAACTCAACATGTCTAAACACAATCACATGACTTCCTATACCACCCCCTTCCTCCACCACCAACTGGTCCACTTCCAGTGTTGGCAATGAATGGCACCACCGTCATTTATCCAATTTCACAAGCCAGAAGACAGGAGTCTCACAGTCTCACAGCCCTTGCTTTCCCTGTCACCTCTGTTCAGAAGCCAGGCCACCAGTCGGGGAGGCCGCTTGACCTCACCCACATCTCTGTCTCTGTCACCGGCTCGCCGAGCCTACCATCAACTCAGCTGCAATGGGAGTGATGACATTCTCACTGCATTCCCTCCTGACCCCACCTGGCCTTTCCCTGTTATCACCCCTCCCCACCCTGACCCTCCTAAGATGCTTCAGTGTCTTAGGTCACAGAAAAAAAGACCAAAGTTCTTTCTTCGGCTTATCGGTCCCTTTGTTACCAGCCTTTCTGGAACATTCCCAACACCTCACCGCCCACCATCCCCCATCTTGCTCTCTGCACTCCAGATACAATGGAGTGGTTTCAGTTCTTGAAAGTTGCCATGTTCCTTCCCACTTCAAGGCTTTTATGCATACTGTTTCTTCTAGTAGGCTCTTTCTCGGCCCCACCTCCTCCTGTGGGTGCCCCTGAAACTTCCTGACACCCTAAGTCGGGTCCCCCTACATTCTCACAGGGCAGCACTTGCTTCTTCAAAGCATTTGCCTCAGATCCCCTGTGCGATTTGTGGCCACAGCCCGCATGCTCTCCACACTGAGGGTGGCACCCAGGCTGCGTATCCCAGTGCCTAGTGGAGAGCCTGGCATCTAAAGTGAGTGAAGTCAACGTGAATAAATGAATACAAATGATAGTTCGGGGTACGTATTTCTATTTGTACTGAAGCATGTCCCATGTTGTCATCCTGAGGAAGATACTACATGATTCCCAAGCCCCAAAACAAAAGGGGTGGGGTCCAACAGTGACTGACAAAATGCTACCAGCCTTGTGAAGACTGAAACAAAATTACTGGTTCCCCACATGTGATTCACTCCACAGGATCCAGGAGTGGCAGACACACCTCCAGGGTAAAAGCAGTTACACTTTGTAAGATGTGCTCCCAGGTACACGATCTGCTTAGGACGGGACATCAAGCACCAGCGGTACCATCTTGGTTCACAGACAGGACGGAGGTTCAGGGAGCTTCGGGGTCGGCCGCGTGCCTCGTGATAAGCAGGACAATGAGACCTCCCAGGGCCCTCCTGTGTGCGACCCGCTCAAGTTCACAGCCTGGCTTAACCCACGTGAGGGAACCCTGGCAAGGCCCCCACGGGACCGTCCGCGACGGCGGTCATGCTGCTGCTACACGGAACCTGCCAGCTCCTTCACAACCGGTGCAGCGTGACTCTGAGGACGCCCTGGTTTAGCATCCTCGGGGCTGCGCTCCCAGGAGCGAGCCCACGCCCGGGCCTCTCCGCAGAACTAAGGGGCTGCTGTCTGCACCGCCCAGCGCAGCGCTGCCTTCCAGTTCCTTTCCTGCTCCCTCCCGCTCCTTGAATGAAACCCTGGCTGCCTTGAAGCGGGTGGTCACTTACAATACACTCCCTCACCAGGGGTCCCTGCAGAGCTGCGCTGGGTGGATGTGTACAACGGCAAATAAATGAGTTCGCCCAGAATATGCCAGGTTCCAGATGCTCTCATGATTTCTAAATCACCAAAAGTTAAAGTCTAGTGAGAGCACTGCACGGAAATCGCATCCTCCAGTCGGCATAGTCACCATTACTACCTCACGTCATCACCATAATAGGACAGCAAAGCTCCTCTTACTGACGAGTTAAGAGACGAAGCAATTTACATCAGAAAAAAATACTTTAAACAGATAGAAGTTCAAAACTTATAAAAACAATGATAGGAATGAATTTTCAAAAGTGGAAAAAAATGGAGAATAGGTTTGATTTCTTCAAAATGTTAACAGGTTTCTTTTAAATATTACGGTAGCATGTGGGGAAACAGGCTTAGAGAGTCCCTTCCGAGAGGGATGTGTGGGGTCTGTGTTTCTGACCCTACCACACTGAACTTCTAGCTCAATAAACTGCTGGAGCCAAGCAGCTGTCAGGTCAGCCCGGTACGCAGAATCCTTCCCACTCTGCTCAACGGACAAAGCGCTGATGTGGGCATCGTTAAATCTCATGCTAGTCACAACAGCCATTCAACTCAAACTATTCAAAAGGCACGTGAACATGGAAAAACAAATCCTTTTCCTTTCTGAGATGTATAGACTTACAGGTCTCCTCAGCCACTTGGTTCTTTTCTTAGTTCTGAGTGAGTTCTGAGCCAGCAGATCGTATCAACTGCACAGATAAACCAAGATAAATGAGAACTCAATTCTCCCAAATCACTCTGGCTTTTTCTCAGGCAGAAATAAACTCAGAACAATCCTGATCAAAGCAAGTCAATAGCTTTTGTCAAAGCTTCCAGCCACAAGAACGCCAAGTATCTGGCCTCCATTTAGCATAAACTTGAGTCTTTTGTAATGGAGGTAACACTGAAAAGGCAGTCTTGAGTTTCTCTGGCAGACAAATGGCTGCTACTAACTAACAAGGAAAAAAACTAAGGGGGAAAAAAGACAAGAGCAATATGCGACGTGTGAGGACACTACTAAGACTAACTGAGGAAGCTAAAATAAGGTTTTTTTATGACAAAGGTAATCAACCACCCACCTGCCTCACACTAAAGAAAATAATACCTTCTTCCTAACTCTAGGTATTGTACCCAAAGTTGTCAGCTTCATAAAAAAGTATTTAATGAATGTACATATAAGATACATCAGCATAAATTCCTGTCAAAGATCTCTCGGTCCAGAGCCTGGAATAAAGGCCTTTTATAAACAGTTGTCAGCAGAGAAATTCCACCTGCTGATACAGTCTGTACGTCCCAGCCAGGTGCAGTGAAGACCTCTGCGTCCATAGCTATTACTGGTTTTCTCGTCAGGGGGTTGTTGTTTCAGAATCTAAAAGCTATCTGGTCAATTATCATCTGGAAACAAGGAAAGCCCATTAGATGCCTAAGAGTCATATTGAGTGGAGATGAGATAGTGCCAGCACTGATTATATAGGTATTAATAGATTTTCATCTTTGTATGCTTTCCTTCTATTTTGTGCTGTGAATTTCCCTTTTTATCCAAACAGGGCATCGGTGGTTTTGAGAAAGAACTCACGGGGCTCAAATCAGGGAGTCCTGACTTTCCCAGTAATTTTCCCAGACAAGTCACTCTGCTAGTAAGCTTCTCCCTCTACAAAACTGAAGGGGAGAGCTCGACGACCTTCAAGTCTCTGCAGAGATAACACCTAGGATTTCTGGGACTGTCCTATCACACTGCTGCTCTGTTAAAACGTTTACCAGGCGGCTATGAAATAAGCACAGAGGAAATGGTCTGAAGGGTCTGGACAACTTTCGTTTCCCACGCATGCGTGTTTGGCCTCAGTTCTGGAGAGAATCCTTAAGAGGTAGTATTCCAAAATCAAATACTGCATGCTGACTGTCTATGCCTCGCTCTAAAAAGCTGTCTCTGTGATAGTCAACACATATAGCCAAGAGGAAAACGAGGACTATATCACAAGACTGGAATAAAAAGGAGGCAGAAGCTTCCTATTCCACCACTTAAGGGGCTACATAGAGGTGAAGTTACGAAGTAGATTTCTATCTGCAAATGCCATCTACTGACAGGAAAATACTCAACACTCATACGGTTTTATTGAGTGAAGAGTCAACAGCCGATTTCAGCCCCGCATCAGTGAAAAACCTGGTATGTAAAAATGAAAGCCCATCAGTTCTTAGCATCTTTTGGGGTGTCTGCGGGTGTGTCTTTATAACTGTTATATCTCAACAGCTCGGTCTGACCCCCATTTAGTTTACAAATATAGTAAGTTGCCAGCTGGGTTGGGATGGTTTGAATGCTGCTAACAGGTGCTCCATTAACCAACTTACTGTGTGAAGAGATTTCTATCGAAAAGGCTCAAACTGCCCCAGTTTTATGCATTTCATAAAAGCAGAATCTATGTGCCAAGGTCAGAGAGCTCCTACATCTCTTCCTAAACTCAATTTTTCTCATGACTTTCCACCCATAAAGTTGCCTCATTTAAAACTTGTTAATCCGCTCGTTGGCAGGGCTGTCTGGAGATTTGAAAGGTGATAAGAGCTGTGGAGAGGGCTTGGTCTCAATTACAGTGGAAAATACAAACACAGAAATATTTTCACACATCATGTTTTCCATCCAGGGAACGTGCCAAGATCACAAGTTTTACACTGTGTCGGGAAGTGCGTGAGGTAACAGACATTCACATGCATTTTTGGTGGGCGGATCCATTGGTACAAATGCTGTGGAGGGGTATTCTCCAATAGCTTTTTTAAAAAGCATTTTTTTCATTATTCAAAAGTGCTTCTTAATATACAGTCTAGGAGTATACAGTCATGGGGGCCACCTGTTACTGGTTGTAAAAGCTTTGCGCATAGGGCCGTTGTGAAGACTAAATGAAATAATGGATGTGAAGTCTATAGAACAGGACTTGAATTGCACTAGCACTTATGGTAAGGTAATAAATCTCAATAGTTGTTCATGTTACTGTAATTATTATTAGATGATAATGATGATAGCAAGTCATATTAGGCGAGAGTACAACATTTCAGACAGGTGGAGGAGAGCTTTGTATTCATAACGTTAAAAAAAATGTGTTCCCTCTACACAGCTATAGATCTAGAATATGATATTTAAAAACTCTGGGAAGCCTTGCCAATTGGGGAAATGTCTTTATAGAAGTGTATAATTTATGTATAATGATAGGTGTTAATTTCCTAGGGATGTTTAATACTGAATTAATAAATGTCTAAAAGACTAGGGAAAAGTACAAAAATCCATGTAAGTTGGATCCAAATTATCGTAATTTTATTGGGACATAATTGATTCAGTTGAAAGGTAATTTAAATATTTTCTGGACTTTTCTTCTCTTTCTGTAGTTAAATGGCATTCTAACGATTACCAACTATTCATTTTAGCTCAATGACAAGAAGATGGGGGGGAAAAGCGAAACGAAAGCACATTCATTTGACATTAACCCAAAATAACCACTTTGCTTCTCATGAGACTTGGGTGCTGTTGAAGTGCATTTATTAAATTACAGCAGCTATTTTTCCTCAGGAATCTCTAATTTTGTTCCAGTCACTAGAGTCATGTTTATGTATATCCTTGCACAGATATTCCGCTTCCTCAGAGAACTCCTGAGAATAGAAACTCTTTATCAGATGGTTGAATATCAAACAGTGAGATGACCAGCGCCAGCCAGTGAGGTTAAAATATGAAAATTCAATTACACTTAACATACAGGAGATCACCTGAATGACCAAAATGGAGGAGTAGGGGAATTAATGAGGCAAACGTCCCCCCTGACTCTTCTGAGAGAGCGCCCCAAACCTCCGCAGGGAAGCTGGACTGGACGGCCCTGTTTACAGCTGTGATGTCCAGCTGTGATGTCCAGCCCTGCAGCCATTCACCAGATGACCACTGGGAGCTTACAGTATAGACAGTGAGAACTGAAGACTGCAAAAAATGGGCACAATACGTCTCATTCATAATTGCTTGATAAAATACTTTGAACATATTGTCACCTTTAAAAAATGTCACCTGTTCATTGTACGTCTTACTGTGACTTCTTGAGAAGCTGACATGATGTGTTGGCTATCCTTGTATTTCCAATGGACCTGTCCTAAGACCCGTGACATGCGCATATGCCATGTGTTCCTTGCGTGTGCTTTGGTGGCTCCAGTAACCACATCAGTCTCCAAACGGGAAGACCCCACATGCCCTTACCATCCTGCCTTCACTAGCCTGGGGGGACGGCTGATGCTCGTCATGGGGGTCCAACCATCCCTGTCCAGGCGCTTCCCAGCGTGTGTGCCGTTCAGAAGGCTTCAGCACCCAGCTGGGTACTTGGACACATCCCTTACCTCCTTTGAGCCCCTTTTCTTAGCTGTAAAATGCCCGTCCACCAGACCAACGGCATTGCCGTGAAAACCATTTAAGCTATGTATAAGAACTCTTCAAATCGTACACATTATGGCACTTGAGGGGATATTACTATTTAGTTTTAGCTCAACAAACGGCATTTGGCACAACCCCCCGGTGTGACCCATCCAGGCTGCAGCAGAAACACGACCCTTTGCCAGTGACACCGCGGTGCAGGGCAGCTCACATGTTCAGTCCCAAGTCCTAACTCAGATTGGTCCATAATGATGCTTTTTCAAAGCAAGAGTACAGAACTCTGACAAAGCTTACTAATGATGCTCACAGGACTAGAATCAGGAGCAAAGACACTTTAGATTAAAAACAGTTCCAGATTCCAGGATGCGGTTTTTCTGATAACAATGGACTCTCCTTCATGGACACACGCATTCCCTCATCACACGTCTGCAGCCACACAGCAGCGAGGAAACAGTCTCAAGCTGTGAAGCCAGACACACCTGAGCGCTAATTTCAGCCATTTGGAGTGTGTCATTTGGCCCTGTAAGCCTGTAATGTTGCAGTAAATATTAAGACCAGCAGATACTTTGGACAATTAGATAAGGTACTAAATGTACAACCTGAGCACAGCACCTTGGACACTGTCCCTTCCGTAAAGGTTAGCTACACATAACCATGTTCACTGTTATTTAGCGATTGTTCTACACACTGAGGACACTGCAAGCACAGGCTCTACTCTCAGGTATTATGCAGATCACCGTCTATACCTCAGGGAGTCCACGGAGGGGTTATTTTCCAGTATCGACATCACTATGCAAATCTTAGGCTGGTGCCCTGTATTTAGCACTGTGTTTTACAGCCTTGGTCCTCAGAAGGTCTGATCAGAAGTCTAAACATGTCTGCAAACTAAGGTGCAGTTGACCTGACGTTTCATTTAATCAGTCTTTTAATACTGGATTTCAGGAAGCTTCTGAGGAAACAATGGTTCCCTCTTCTTTCAGGCTTAAAGTCGGCCTACGTATCCTGTTCAACTTCCACCTCCACCTAAACCATTTCTTAAATAATACACAAAGCCCACCATTGTCACATCCTAATGCAAGCATCATTTATCCTGGTCTCTAGTTCAGCACGGGAGGTGAGACATATTAGAAATATTAGAAATAACGTAAAGAAAAGTACTTCTCACAGTATTATTACTACTGATGTTATGTTTTCTTTATTGGCTAGGGCAGGGGTCTGCAAACTGCTTTGTGAAGGCCAAACGGTAAGTCTTTTCAGCCCTGCAGGCCATAAACTCTGTAACAGAACTACCCAACTCTGCTGCATTAACATGAAAGCAATCGCCAACAATTCATCAACAAATGAGTGTTGCTGTGTTCCAATAAAACTTTATTTGTGGGCACTGAAATTTAAATGTTACATAAACTTCATGTATCATTAAATATTATTCTTTTGATTATTTTTTTGGAACATCTGAAAATATAAAACCTATTCTTAGTTTGTGGACCACACAAAAAAGGAGAGAAACAGATTTGACCAACAGGCCATAGGTTGCCAACCCCAACCCCTTGGAGTCTGACACAAATTTACGTAAATTCATATATAATTAATTGGTCAACTAGTTTTTTGAAAAAAATCACTTGTAACCAATTGAAAATGCTTTTCTCTCTATACATGTTATTTTTATTTAAGTTCTGCTGAACATTTTTGGAAAAAAGAAACACTCTGTTTTCACTATTTAGACAAACTTTCATTTTGCCCATCTTTTAGCAGTTTTTTATCTCTAATGTAAAAGTTCAACTACGGTACTTCAAAGCACTACAAGCAAATTTGTTCAGCGTGCTTGTTAAACATATTGCTTATTTTCCTTACTAAATTAACTGTGGTCTGCGAAACAAACAAATGAGTCCACTAAAACAAGATGCAAGAACAATTTCAAAAAATGGGTCAGCTCCTTTCTGCCACTGACTTAAAAACATCTGCCAGGAAGAGGGGCAAACACCATATATCTCCAGTTACCTAATGTTAATTAGAATGGAATTACACTACAAATAAAATCTTAGTCATGCTGGCCACCTTTCTCCGTGTTCTCATTACTCACTCACAGACTCCCAATCCATTAAATCTGTCTGCAGGATGAAAATGGGTGGAGACGCAGGATGGAAAAGATGGGCTGGATTTGATCTGAGGTCAAGACGTGATGAGTTAGCTGAATAAGTAAAGTGGGACAGAGTCCTTTCATCCTTTTATATCTTATGCTTTTAACGCTGGATTCCATGCAATATGGACAAAGAGGACGACCGTGAGGTCCGTGAGCTGGGGCCATCACGCTGACGGATGCAGCGGCAAAGGACACGCCGTGAAGGTGACAGGAAAGCACATTAGTTGCTCTCGTGACACTCACGAGTTTGGAGACACCTTCCAAGCATTTCTATTCTACCCGTATTTTATCATCCACCCAGTTAGTTACCTTCCTGAACCTAATCACAAGGAAAAGTGAAAGTACCGGGATGAGAGAAACACGTCAGGCAGGAGCAGAAGTCTGCTAATCCCTAACACAGCTTTCTGTTAGTTTATTTTGAGTCAGGACACCACGCTGCGCCCCAAACAATTACAATAATGTCCACATCACCAAGGATGCATATGTCCACAGGTAGTTAGGTCCACAGATAAGAATGGAAAGCAGGATTGAGAAGCGTTTAATAGAACACACTGCAGAGCCAGAGTGACTGGTTTGATAAGCTCCGCCATTTACATGTCTGTGTGATCGTAGACAATTAACCTACCATTCTATGTCTGAGTTTCTTTGCAAAATGGAAGTAATGATCACAGCTGCCTCAAAGTATTAAAACAGTCAATAGGTATAAACTTAATTAAAAGTTAATAGGTATAAACTTTTTCTAATACTGTCTGACACAAAGTAAGAATATGTATTAGGTTGGTGCAAAAGTAACTGCAGTTTAAAAGGTTAAAAATAATGGCAAAAATCGCAATTACTTTTGCACCAACCTAATAAATGTTTGTCAAATAAAGCAATGTCCAAAATAATTATTCATTATTGAGTAATACTCTATTTTACTATTTCTTTATACTACTTGCATTTTCACAGGTCACTACTAAGTGGCTCTTTGTATCTCCATGAAAAAGATAATCTAAAGAGCTTAATAGCCATATGCGTGATAAATGTTTGCCAATGATTAGGGTGAAATGGAAACCCAAGGCTTGTTTGCCTCAGATACCACCACCATTTGACATAATTAATGAAACAGAATTCCAGGGCAATGGGGCACTTATTTCTAAAGCAGCTAATGAGGAAGGAGTCTGTGACCAGCAGATCTGACTGGCCCGTAACAATCCTGGAAAGGTGCCACCTCATTAGCGCCGCTTGGCACACTCCCATCCTGTGCTTTCGTCTCTCCGGAACATCCCTATGACCCGTCTCCAAACTCCCAGGTCCTCATCCATGAATTTGACAAGATGCCCACCTGAGCCCCAGTTCCATCACACCACTTGCTGACTTCCCCAGGGAAGGTCGAGATGGAGAAGACGCAGCCCAAACCTTCAAGGAGCTTACAATCAATTTGGAGAATCAAAGCAGAACAACACGAAACAGTATTAGGTTGGTGCAAAAGTAACTGCGGTCTCTGCAATTGTTTTTAACCTTTTAAACCACAATTACTCTTGCACCAACCTAATAGAAGATAATAACAGTAACATAAATCTATACAGTGAGGAAATAATAACTAAAAAGGCAGACCCGAGCATAGTGCTTTGGTGACTATCCAGTGTGTTCACCAGTGTATCAGCTCCTTCTGTGCCTCCATCGCACCCTAGCCCGACACATAATCCTCAGTAAATAAACGACTACCTTGGTATTACAGATGAGCAGACAGCCTCAGGCCATCTAAGTCACCTGCTCGAGTCTACAGTGACAGAGAGGCCAAGCCACTCAGTGCACAGATGCAGACCTCCACTTACTCACATCCATGATTCAACAGCACTCTGCTGCCTGAAAGGAGAGACCCACAGGACTCAGGGATAACTTCCCAGACAGAAGATGACAGCCAGCTCATGATCTGTGGTCAGGAGGCGGCCTGCTGATGGGAGACAGAGGTCACCGCAAATGAGAAATGTGCCGGCTCAGGGAGCTAAAGGACAGTTCAGGCCAATGGCTTTAGACGGGTGGATGGGGAGGGGGCCTGAGTGCAAATAGAGAAATCAGCAGCCTGTGCGCGCTCTCCATCTCCTGCCGGCTGTGCAAAACGGTGGGGGAGATGGACCAGCGTTTCAAAGCGATTGCACTGAGCATCAACAAGGGAAATCCATCCCTCATTAGTCAGTTCCAGGAGATCCCAACTCCTACCACTGAAGAAGTGCGAGAGCAGAAAGCAAGAGGCCTGCGGCAGGCGACCTGGTTTTGCAGGAAGGGTGGGAGCGAACTTTGCATCCAGAGAATGAAAGAAAGGCACACGAGGTGCAAGCGCTGTGCCTCAGGCCGGGGTCTGGCTTCTGTCAGAGTCCTGACAATGGATCCGAAGCCCATCAACACCGTTCAGGGATTCCGGAAAGGAATACGCAGCGTGACAGGGGCAACTCCAGTGTCTCTTTGGGGCAAATAATGATGGAGTAAAAGTCTGTCTTAAGGATTCCGCACCCCTCAGCCTTCTTTACAGGAAGCACATGTAAGGCCAGCAGTGGCTGATGGATCAAATTTTAAGAAAGCCTAACTCTCGTTCAGTTAGGTTTTCTTGGGGCAGGGGAGGGAGAAGCTTTATTCTTGATTTGAGATATAACAAAAACACCCAATAAAAATATACAATTCAGTTGCTATTAGCATGAACATATTCCAAGGATCACATAACTATCACTGTCTATTTTCAGAATATTTTTATACCCTTTCCCCCAAGAAAAAACTATGTAAATTTACTCCGATGTTTCCATTCGGAATTATCCATGGTTTCGCCCCTTCAAAGACCGTGGCAACCACGACTCTCCTTTGTTTACATAAGTTAACCTGTTCTGCAAACTTCATCTAGATGGACTCATATAATATGCAGCCTTGATACCAGTGCAGGGGTCCCTAGGGGCCCCTCAGGATAGAAATCATGAGAGTGGGCGAGACAGTCTGCGGAGAGAAAGCTGAGTTAGAGGGTAGCTTGACGCACCAAGGGACCCGCTGGGGGGAACCAGGTGTGGCTCCCCGAGGCTCCCAGGCAGCAGGCTTACAGGCTCTTGGGGTCGGGCCCCCCTTCCTGTTGCCTCCCCCGCAGTACATTGAACGGGTCCTGCCCTATGCCCCTCAGTACACCTGCAAGGTACTTCACTACAGGGCGCATGAGCGACTTCAGTCTTCACCTGCCGTGTGTTTGTCACTATGGGGGCGGAAAGGGGCCTGTAGGAATGCTCTTCTGACTACCTGCCTTAGGGCCTTTCCCGGCCCCCTTCTCTCTCCCGTGATGAGGGGTCTGTCCGCTCAGTGCCGCCTGTTGGCGGAAGATGTGGTCCTAGGTCGTTCTCCCAGCTACAGGCCCCGCCACGTGACCCCCCGACTACAGCCTGTGGAGACTGGTTTCTTTAACGCAGCAGTGTCCTTAGGGTTCATCCAGGTTGTAGCAGGTACCCGTGACCCGTTTCTTTTCATTGGGAATAATGTTCCACTGCATGGATACACTGCATATGTGTCTACGCATCGGTCGACTCCAGTTTTCGACGCTTCTTGGGGGAAATGCTGCTGTGAACATTCGCTCACAGGTTTGGTGTGGCTGTATGTTTTCATTTCTCCTGGGAATATGCTGACGAGTGGAATTGCTGGTTTAGCATTGTGAGGCATTGCCAAGCTGTTTTCCAAACAGGCTGTGTGATTTTACAATCCCCCCAGCAGTGTGTGAAGGTTTCAACTTTTTCACTTCTTCTCCAATACTCGTTATTGGCGGACAGAAATATGTGAAGGCCAGGACCTTCACAGCGACCAATGGCTTAGGTAAGACACTTCCTAATGACATGCATTTGATATTCCTGAATACATAGCACACAGAAGGCAGCTGCTTGCAGGTTACAGAAATGATAGGCTCTCTAGCAGGTGTTAGCACAGTGGGAAAACAAACACGTCCTCACTGACACTAACTCACGGCACGTGGCCATCTGTTGTCACAGTAATTCCAAATGGGAACCGCTGGAGTAACCCAAGGGGTGTGAAGGATGGTGACAAAAGAGGGAGACAGTTGTTGTGAACTAAATGTTTGCGTCCCTCCAGTCTGACCTGGTGAAGCCCTAATCCCCAATGTCATGGCATCTGGAGGTTCCGCCTTTGGAGGTAATTAGGTTTAAGTGAACGCATGTGGGTCAGGGACCTACAATGGGATTGGTGTCCTTCTAAGAAAAGAGAGACCAGAGCTCTCCCTCCCAGACATGTGGGGACACAGGGAGAAGGTGGCCATCTGCCAAGAAGAGGAGCCCAACCTGCCGGGACCTAACCTTGGACTTCCCCGCCTCCAGCCCTGTGAGAGTAAATGTCAGCTGTTCCAACACCTGGCCTATGGCATTTTGTGATGGCCGCCCACGCCAAGACAACAGCCCTGCAGCTGAAGGAAGCATGAGTGACAGCACAGAAAAAGCAATGAGAGTGCTATTTGTCCAAAAGTAAGTAGTGATATATTGATCAACTCATTTAAACTGTGTCCTGAACATGGTGAAAACAACATTCTCCTGGTAGACAGGAAGGAAGTGGGAAGATAATCTGAAACAAATTAGATGTGAGAAGAAAGCTATCATAGGGAAATAAATAGAAGCGTAGTATGAGTTTGGCAAAGCAAATTCCATTAAAATTTTAAGGTCTACATTTCCAGAAAAAAATGCCGTCTTTTACTGGGGAACATTTGAGAGCTTAAGATCCAGCTCAAAACAACCATAAAAAATAAGCTTAAATCCGTCTGAAATGTGAATAATGATTCTGAGTTCTAAGCAAATAAACAAAGCTGTTATAAATTATTTTGCTGTAATTAAAACCAAAACAAAGCCATCTTTTTCTTATCTGTTAGTGTTGATATGGGCCAACATTAAAGACTATTCCAGGAGACTGTGCTGTAAACACAGGGAGACAGACGTCAAAGCTGTGGGAGGGGCTACGTGACGGACACATCAGTAGATAACCAGAGACCTCCAGATAACAAGCAGGAAAAGGACGCAGTGGCCTGAAGAGCCAACATAATCCAAATCGAACGAAGACTTTGACAAAGCCGAGCCAAATAACATTTTTCAGTAACAGTCAATAGAGGTTCACAAGAAGACAGAAACTTTAAATACGGGAAATACAGTTTAATTCACTAAGAGAATCTCTGACTTGTTCATGTACATTTCTAGAAATTTTCTGGCACTCGGATACAAAAACTCAATACTACTGAGGCGCGTGCACACACATATGCACACACATACACTTGGAGCCCCACAAGAGGCATTCAGCTATAGCCAAGATAGACTGTCCTAAATTAGGTACAAGACAAACCACCAGCTCTTTCAGAGTTGCATCAAGTTATCATCAAGCCAGGCATAGAAACATTAGCACTGCACCAACACCAAAGCCCTACACCTGAGCATCAGGCATTAACGGAAGATAAAACCTGCCTCCTACAGCTAAACTGAGAATTCGCTCTCCAGTGTGTGCAAGGCCTGTGCAAACCTAGGGGGAAGCTGAGTCCAAAGCTTTATCGTCTCTTTAAACATCTAACGCCTTCAGCTCCCGCACTCTCTTTAACAGATGCTACTCACGTCCCACGCCAAGCGAAGCTTCCCACAATCCCTAAATATAGAAAACAGGATGATAGCACACTTCGGTCCTAACCGATAAGCAAAGTGGGAACTGCTGGAGCACAATCTAATAAGCCATTCCTAGCAAGATGAGAAGTGGGGGGACATCACTCAGGATGGGGGGAGAATGTCGGGGAGGAGCATGGTGGACTGGAACCAGTGCTTCCTTGTGGTTCGTAATCATGCACTCCGCCTCCAGAGCAGACGAAAGGAAGCATCCCTTTGGTTTCATATTATGAACACGTGTATCAGATTTATATAGAAAGTAAAGAGTTGGAGATATGGCATTGTTTTCAGTTATATGCCACCGAATATTTAAGCCAACTTACAAACTAGTGAATTTCTATATCGAGGCTGGGAAACATGTCGGAAAACAGATATTAGACTTATGTTTAAAGAAAAATTTCAAAACACTACCATGTTTCCCCGAAAATAAGACCTACCCCGAAAATAAGCACCAGTTAAGATTGCCTGACAGACGGACACATTTAGTACGTTATGACGATGTTCCAGAAAAAGATGATATAACTGTATTTGAATAAATGTAGACTGTTGTACATAAAAAAATAAGACATCCCCTGAAAATATGCCTTCGTGCATCTTTTGGAGCAAAAATTAATATAAGACCGGGTCTTATTTTCAGGGAAATATGGTATAAGACCCAGTCTCATTTTCAGAGAAACACAGTATGGTATACACGTTCCCAATTTCTTTAAAAAACATAAACATACCACACTATTTAATTCTAAAGTATACTTTATTATAAACTTTCAATTTCGCTTAACTGGTTATATCATAAAACTGTGCTGTACATTTTCATTCTTGTGTTCTTACCTCCCTTGGCCCCGCCATAGAAAACTCACTAGAATGACAGTGTGTCTTCCTAACGTTAGCAACATGCCACCCTCTTTTATGTCCAATGCCGTCCGCACAGGTGGTCCATCTCCCAGTAACATCCTTTCTTGAGCACATGCCCGCGTCCTCTTCGAGTGGAACTCGGTTGAAATGTTTTCTAAAGTGCACTGGCCTCCCCCATCAGATCGATTCATTTGCACCCAGACCCTCAGCCTTGTAACCCCCTTCCCTCCCACGTGATCACAGAACTGCCACCATACCCACTACCGGCACAGCATTTCTCAGTGTGCTGTCACATGTTCAGCTATTGGTCTGTTACCTGTCTCTGCCCATAGACTGCAAGCTCCATGAGAGGAAGGCTTATATTTGATCTATTTATCACTTTCGTTCTAGTCCCAACATCTAGCAGGCACTCAAATATTTACTCAGTGCATATGTACACGTGCATCTGTACATCTGGACTGGTGGGCAAGGTCAGTGGTTTCATGATAACCCACATTTTCTTTATGCGCTGCTGTGTTTTCCACATTTTCTAAAATGAACATGTGCCACCTGTGAAATCAATGAGTCCCAGACAGATAGGCTGCTTTTCCACTACGATGCTGTCCTGGGCCCCTGGTTTTCTGACATCTCCACACCTCTGAGCCAGGGACAGTCACCTGCTTCTGGCTCATCTGAACCAGGTCACTGTCACCTCTGTGGAGGAGATGTTTCCATCAGTGAAGAAGGTCAGGTGGCCCTGCAAGTGACTATGACCTTCCATGCTTACTCGGGAAGGAGGAGTTAAAAACTGCCAGGGTTTACAACACATGAGATCTATTGTGGAAGCGTGTCCAGCGGTGACAGCCATCGATCATTTTCTTCAACGGCATCAATGGCAGGGTCCTTGGTGGGACCGGCTGGCGCTCAAGGCCAGGAAGAAGACCAGAGAAGCAGCCCGGCCAGTAAACACACTGCTCGCAAGAATGGGGCACCTAAGGAACAGCCTTCTACCTACAGTTGGGAAGGAAGCCCAAGAGGATACGGGGGTGTTGGTGAAGCGTGGCCACGCACGAGCCTGTCACACAGTCCCAAGAAGCAGATGGAATCTCAGGGTTGAACTTCAATGCTTGGAAGACAAACTTTAAGAAGTCAAAGTCTTAGCCCTGAATGTAACGTGGAACGCTAAAGCAGCAGGCTCTGAGCAGAGCACAATGATCCACTTTTCAGACAGGGGCCCACGCACCTTTCATATAACAGGACAGTCTGCTTTTTGGCACTAAGTCACAGAGTAAAGGCCAGCTAGCAGCTGCACAATCCACCACGAGCTAGAGGAGTGGGGCGTGGGTCCCACAGACCTACCATGGAGGGGTAAGAAAGCAGGCGACACCCGGGGCTATTCCAAGGTCACGGCTGTGGGGTGAGGAGTGCTCAGCGGCCTGGAGCAGCCAGAACAGGACACTGACTGAAAACAAAATAAGGGAACTCGAACACTGCTGGTGGGAGTGGAAGCTGGAACACCCACTCCCAAAAACAGTCAGGGCCCTCGGGTAAAGCTGACACGCACATACCCTACAACCATGGTCCCACACCTGTGGGGGCCCCGCCCTAAGACACGTTTCCATCGGGACGATGTATGTCCCAGGAAATCAGCTGACAGTTTGTTAAAAATGAAACTTTTGAAACGGAAATGAGAACAGAGAAGTATCACGGTTCACTCGAGCAACAGACTATTAAACTGCATTTAAAATAGATGAACTACTATTATCCGCGTTGATGGTATAATAGCAAATACCAGGGTGCCAACAAAATGGATACACATGACTTGTATTCATCTTTTGTTACCGGCATCTATTGTAACAATTTTAATACATTTTCCCATCTTGAAATGTGTGTAAAATTTGCTGGAACCCTCTGTAAAAAAAAGAACAGAAGGGGCCAAAGGGTACGTATTACATCACGTTACTTGTGTAAATGCTAACGCAAAATGATCCTATATATTTTTTTGGATAAATTAATTCATTTAAAAGTGTGAACACACAAAAGTTGGGAACACACTCCATCCAGGACGTTCAATGCATCTTACGAGGCAGCAAGGAGGAGATGGGGTCAGGGGCTGCTGTGGAATCTATGATTTACGGGTTCGACTGTTTCTGTAATTAACATGGATCTGATGTAAACACAGCAACATGTTATTTTTCAAAGTGGGTTAAGAATATATGCATATGGGTATTATCTTCATATTAGTTTACATATTGCAAATAATCACAACTTACTTTTTAAAATTAAAATGCTAAAAGAGCTTCTTTTTTTTCAACTAACCACGGCTATTTTAAATTACTATTACGTAAGATCTCAGATTCCACTGAACAGTTCTGCAGAGTACACTCTCTGAGATTTACCCGTTGTGTCCCCACTGGAATGCAGCATAAGCCCCTCCTTAGGTAGGGGCCATCCTGCCTGAGGTTTCAATGGTTTTCACATGACCACTGTGAGGGTTTCATGGGGTTCTTTTCATGGGCTCTATGGTATTTTTCTCACTTTGTGAACATTTTTATGCTGTCAAGTTTCATTATGGAAGACTTCTCCTGTAACGTCAAGGCATAAAGTCAAAATCCAGTCATGGATAATTTCCCTCTCCTTCCATGTGAGATAGTCTGTTTTACTACTATGACTAATTTTGGAAAGAAATAAGAAATATGGGGGAGGGGTTTCATTATCCCATTCAAGGAAAGCAGTGACATTTATAAAAGCTCAATATTAATCAAATGTAAACGTGACCGATTGTTTGATCATAGTTGACACCCATGAAGACCCATTCAAGACAAGTCACAACAACCTCCTGATCAGCTGTCCAACCAGCAGTTGAGTTGATCTTCAGTCCTTAAAACTTCACTTAAAACTTCAGTCCTACCCCCAATCATGGAGACCACCGAGGTTAAGCCCAGGTTGAAAAGAATAAAAAATAGTAAACTATGAAATTAGAGGGAAACAAACATGCTATTCTCCCAAGTGACACGATGTCATTGAATCCTAGTACTAAATAAGTCTACTAGTGTTTTCCAGCCTCGTTTCTGAACATGATAAGGACTGTGGCATGCCGTGAGCCCACTCCTTAAAAAAAAAAAATTCTTCCTCACAACCATTGAGACTGAGGGTCAATCCCTCACACTGACATGCAAACAGCAACCAAGGCTCAACTACAAAAGGGGAGCACCACAACCCACACAAGGGACACTCCTGGAGTGTGCAGCCCAGGTGACCAGGAGACTGCACCACTGGGCCCCACAGGACACCTATTACATAAGGCCACTCTGCTAAGACCGGGAGACACAGCAGCTCTACCTAATACATAGAAACGAACACAGGGAGGCAGCCAAAATGGGGAGACAAAGAAACATGTCTCAAATAAAAGAACAGAACAAAGCTCCAGAAAAAGAACTAAATAAAATGGAGACAAGCAATCTACCAGACGCAGAGTTCCAAACACTGGTTATAAGGATGCTCAATGATCTCAGCGAGAACTTAACAGATATATAGGAAACATAAAAATGGAGATAGAAAACATAAAAGAGAACCAGTCAGAAACAAAGGATACAATAACAGAAATGAATACATTAGAGAGAATCCACAGTAGATTAGATGAAGCAGAGGACCGGATGAGTGATTTACAAGATCAGGTAGCAGAAAACAAACACCCAATCAGGACAGCAAAAAGAAAAAAATTCCAAAACAGTAAGAAGAGTTTCAGGGGCCTCTGAGACAACCTCTAGCACGCCCACACTCTCATCATAGGGGCACCAAAAGGAGAGAGAGAGCAAGGGATTGAAAACCTATTTGTAGAAATAATGACTGAAAACTTCCCTAACCTGGCAAAGGAAAGACATACAAGCCCAGGAAGTGCAGCGAGTCCCAGACAAGATAAACCCAAAGAGGCCCACACCAAAACACATCATAATTAAAATGCCAAGGGGTTGGGGGTGTGGGAGAAAAAGCTGACGTTACTAAGAAGTGTACATTGGTAGTTACAACACAGCCATGGAGATGTAAAGCGCAGGGCATACGGTCAGTAACATAGTAATAACTCCGTGTGGTGCCAGGTCGGTTGAGGTCAATACTGATGTGCACCTGAAACTAACAGAACATTGCACGTCAGGTATATTTTAATACAAACCCGAGAAAAACAGTCGTAAGTCCACTGATGTAGTTTGTTGCTAACCTCGTCCCAACTCTGTAATCTTAGCTATGTGCAATGTAAGAACACAAAACACAGCAGACTCACGGTTACATTAAACTCCCTGGGGAATCATTTCACAAGGCACTAGCTCATTTCACAAGGAACCCCACAACGGCACAAAAACAAAACCTTCTTTTCAGGGGGAAAGCAGACTTTTGGCGACTGGGCACGCTGCAGGGAGCCTGGAGCACACCTCCGTGGGCAACAGAAGGCGTTACAGGACACGTTCGCAACTCAATTCCAGACCTCGGCTACCTGAGTCTGTATGTTTGTCCTGACGGCTACGTCTCAGCGGAGAAGCCCTGTGTAAAGGCACAGGTGCAGAGCACACGCCAACTTGGGTTTTCTTCTAGAAAAGAATGAGCATTGCTCCCAGTAATTACTGAATGGCAATTAGAACTTGGCACTGGGACCTACACAACACACGGTGAGGTTTCTGGGACTCAGCTTGTGGGAACAAGTGAAGTCTGAAATCCTGCGATATTTCCCAAGGCTCCTGGGAGCAAGGGGCAAAGGAGAAAGGGCAGGCCCTCCGGGCTGGGAGCTCAGGTTCACCTGGGTTGTTATGTGAAGTTGAACCACACACTGCATCCATCTGGGCCTCAGTTTCCTCGTCCATAAAATGGGTTTGACTAAAGACAAGGAAAACTCTCAACTCCAACACTCTACGTGTTCCCTGGCTTTCAGGAACTTTAAGATAGTAATTTTAGTCCGTACATCAGGTTTGCAACTTGCTAACCAACATCCAACAAACCACATCATTTATGAAAGTGATTCCTAGCAGGTTTAGACTTGAAAAACGCTTTATTTCACATCAGGAACAAAATCGGTATTATTATGAGACCTTTGCCGATCTCCAATATTCATAGAAACCCCCAGTGATCTGTGGATCACACTTTCAGCAACTTTCTGCTCAATCCAAACTCAACCCAAGTAACACACAGGAGTCACAGAGCGAATTTCCAGCCTGGGCCTGGGCTCCCAGCTCTGATCAATCAAGTCCCAGCCCCGGGGGGGGGGGGGGGGTCATTACTATTGCGTTAAGTCTCCAGTCAATTCTAATGTTGGAAGACTGAAAGTCACTGTTTTAAACTAAATCAGTAAAATATGGGGGGCGGGAGGCACTTTAAGGACAGTCAAGAAGAGTTTCTCTATGAGAAAGAAATGTTTTTAAAGCACAGAAATACCAGTAATGAGATATATCTATGGTGCAACAATGGCAGCAGGTATAAACGATTAATGTGGGGAAAATTTTTTAAAGATGTATCATTACAGATTGTCGAAGAGCTAGCCTTGGGCTACCCATGAGTCTGCCCAAAGAGGGCACCCCACTGACTGAAGAAAGACTTATATTAATTTCATGACTGACATAGGCAGAAGAATGTTACAGAACTTTGGTGCCCATTCCAATGAGGGGGTGTGGTTCCCCACGGCAACAAGCCAGTGTCAGGACACCATTCAACTCAACAACACGGTCTCCCCAGAGGCAGCACCAGGTTCCAAAGGTTAAGGCGTCAGTCCTACAGGCCTGCCCCCATGACAGATGCCAACCGCCAGCCTCAGCTGTTACTGTGCTTCTGACCCACCAGCTACAAAATGGAAGTTCCCCCGACCTCTTCCTTCCTTGGGTTCACTTAATGTGCTAAAACAATTCACAGAACCGAGAGAAGCATTTTATTTACTAGGCTGGAACTCAGGAACAGCGAGGGAGAAGAGACGCACAGGGCACGGCCTGGGAGACGGTGAGTGTCCGTGTGTGGGGACAGAGCCAGGAGTGCAGTTTCCAGGTGCTCGGCCTCACATGGAAAGGTGCTGGCTCAGGTAGTAAATGGCCATCAATGTGATTGGATGGCCATCAGCTGTGGCTAGTTGGCCGTCAGCTGTAACCAGTGAGCCATTGGCCACTAATATAACTGCTGTGGCTACGCTAGCAGCAAATGGGGGCCTAGCAAGAAGATGGTGGTTGAGCTAACAAGCGCGGATTGCAGTTAGGATGGCGGGTTGCAGACAGTGTGGATCCTGCTTCCTGTGTCTCCGGTCCAGCCGCTAGTGAGAATATAGTGGTGTGACTCCCCTACCTATGGCTCCATGGGTGTTCCTTTTTGGCCTCACCATATCCTGAGTTCTTATGTAGGGAGCGAGAGCAGAGAGCCCGCCGGATGCCCCCCAAGACACCGTGCCCTCCTGGAACAGCTGCCCCCACACCGCCATGGTCACCAACCTGGAAGCTCTGCAGCCCCGTCCTTCTGCGTTTTATGGAGGCTTCACTACACAGTCAGGGCTGAGTAACTCATGGCCACCTGCAACTGACTCAGCCGCCAGGTGTTCCAACTCTCTGATCACAAGGTGGGTCCTCCTGACAGCCAGCCCCATGCTTATGGGGGTCAGAAAACTCACCTCATTAACGTCACAAAAGACACCTGTCCACTCACACCACTTAGGAAATTCCAAGGGTTTGGGAGCTGTGAGTCAGGAACCATGGATGAATCCCAAATACACATGGGAAAGAATGACCAAATATATCTTTCTCTTACAAAGCACGTATCTCAGATTTGTTTCAGTATTTTCTAACTAACAATAAAATGATTTAACAATAAAAAAATAAATTTTAAATTCTATACGATGAATTAGCTAAACTGTTCCTTGAAACTCCTCAGGGGTGGTAGTTGTCACACAAAATTGTTATGAAACCGGTTTTGAAATGCCTTCCTGTGACAATTATTGTTATCAAATATGTTTGGAACGCCTTTAATATAGGAATTAAAAATGAGTTGCTTTTAATCCACCTAGAAAAACACCCATAGTTCTGTGTGTGACATTGAGGACAAGACAATGGGGGTGTAGAGGGGCATAAAATTACAAGTGCATGTGAGGGCGTAACGTGCTCTGTCCAATGGAAAAAGAACTAAAGCAGGAGCTGCTCTCTTACCCAAGAGTCCTGTGAAAACCCAGTTATCAGGGAAATTGTTTTATTGCCTAAAATATGATAATTGTTAGAGAAACATTAGTTGTCATTATCATTCATCAATTCATTACTGTTAGCTCTTCCACTATGCGTTTACTTCAGGGGAAAACAGTTAATAAAAGAACTTTGCCTCCAAAGAGCTTTCTAAGTAGTAAAGGAAGTCGGCAGATTCAAACAGACAATTAAAGGATGTTAAGAAAACAAGGAGAATGAAAGGCAACTAGGAAAGAGGTGAGTAGTCTCATTGCAGAGAAGGGGGAAACAAAGCCAAGACCCTAAATAAATTAATCATGCTTAGCCACAAACAGGCATACTCGTTTTAGTGTTCTCTGCTTTACTCTGCTTCATAGATATTGCTTTTAAAAAAAAACCTGAAGTCCCTCCCCCAGCAAATTGAAGATTCTGACTCACCGTAGGCTCAGATAATGGTTAGCATTTTTTTAGAAATAAAGGACGTTTTTTAAAAGGTAAGCACGTTTTAGACATAATATTGTTGCACACTTAATAGACTACAGGATGGTGCAAACATAACTTTTATGTGCACTGGGAAACCAAAACATTTACTTGTGCGACTCGCTTTATTGCGACGTTCACTTGGTTGTGGTGGTCCCTAAGGGGCCTGCAATGTCTCCGAGGGGTGCCTTCTAAGGAAAGGCGGAAGGCAATGGGAAGCAGCGTGCTCACAGGCCCAGGACGGAGGTCGGTGTGCCAGGACCCAGGGCTCTAACCACGACAGATTGTACCCACCACGCCCGCTGTGCCTCCTAAAAGGTCCGGCCACCCCCCACTGCTGGACCCTCTGCCATTGCTCCACCTCAGCCTGTGTGGGTGCTGTCCAACTTAGATTCTGCCTCCTGAGGGCCAATGGTCATGTGTCCCCAAATCTCTGCTACCCTGTTCATGTCACATTCAGATCAACCACCACAGCACGCGTGGAACTGGGGCTCCACAGGGCCTGATGGTGACCCAGAAACGGGCGGGTTTTCCAGTGACCCTGAGGGAGTGGGCAGTGCATGCTCATTTCCTCCTCCTTGTGTGCACGTCAGGAATGTGCCACGTGGGCCAGCTGCGGTGTCTGCCAAGCAAACGTCCTTGACTGTCACAAAGCAGTGGCCACCCTGGTAACGTGGCATCTCTTTGATGCCTCTTTTCCTTGTCCCTCTCACCTCCCTGTTTCCTTCCCCGGCCGCTAAGGGATTGCACCTCCCAGCAAAGTGTGAATGTTGTTGTTTTAGGAACATAGGGTGAGACATGGAGCTCCTCATGGTAACAATGGGAGTCGCTTTCAGTTTCAATAGGAGAAAGTAGACTCCAGAGATCTAGTGCAAAGGTCCGTTGGCTACTGCGTGGAAATGGGTCAGAGGGGCCAGAACTGAGGTAGAAACAGGCAGGGAAGTTAACTTGGTGGTTTGGGCAGAAGGTGGTGGTGGCTGGGACTACACAGGGGACAGCGCCAGACGCCATCACCTCCTCCAGCTCTCTGTCTGGGGAGACCTCGTCCCTACAGAAATGTGAACAAAGATTTTATTGACGTTCTGAAACATATACAGACACATATAACTATATATAACTACGTATGTGTATACACACACACACAAACACATCTATAATTTATGTACTTTTCAACTTAACATTTTCCGTGTAATCATACATCCTGTACATCATTTCATGTAGGTAAATATAGGTTTAAATTGTATCCTTTTCATCAGCTCCATATATTCTATTGTGTGGTTGCAGCATAATTCTTTCAACCATAACTTATTAAAACAAGACTCCAATGAATATCACTGAATAGGCAGATAGACACAGGGACACAGAAATCTTTCTGCGCCTCTGTAAATAGTCCTGTAAGACAGACACTAAAAGTAGAGGTTCTGGACTAAAGGCTAGATTATGCTGCAGTGACAGTAACACTACAAAATAAAATTACATTAAAACTCAGTGGTTACACAACACACTAAACATCCAGCAGGGGCCACAGCGGTTCCTGGTCCCTGCTCGCAGACCCCAGGGGCGCAGGTTGCCTGAACGGCTCCGACTGGAGCACGGCCTGCTGTCATGATGAAGAGCCCACGCAGAGATTGCCGGCGGGTTCTTCTAATTTCCCCCAGATGTTGTGCTTACTGCCTCCATTTTGGGGTGTCAGCATTACCAGTGGGGCTCCAGGGAGATCTAGTGCAGGGCCCTGCCTGGAGCACACGTCGGAATCTCAGCCATGCCTCTCCCTTGCTGGTCTTTGCACTGGGAAAACACCATGTGTTTCCGGGTAGATCGCAGTCAGGTGGCCCACTGCAGGCCCAGGCCTGAGGGGGAGGGCAGTGCTGAAACACAGGGGCCCTCAGGCAGACCTGGGAGGACCACTATCCACTGAGCTGTCATGGGGATAGTATTTGAACTTGAAGCCGTAGGTTCTTATCTCTAAAAGAGGAATAACACCCCCACGTGGGTGAGTCTGGCTGCTTGTTCACCAAACTTCCTTCCTTTCTCCACTGCACACATGGTTGACGACATTTCCCAGGCTCCCTTGCAATTAGGTGTAGCCACATGACTTGAGCTCTGGCTGGTGGAACGCAAAGAAAGGGGTAGATGCCCCTTCCAAGCCTCGCTGAGATACAACCATGCGTGCCCTCTCCACCTGCTCTCTCCCTCTTGCATCGGATGGAGCACAGAACTGAGCAAAGGATTCCTAAGCTCTGAGGAATGGCGGGCCCACCTGGAGCCACATACTGGTAATAAACTGCTAGGTGAAACAAAAGCGTGTATTGTGTGGAGGTCACTGCTATGGCATTTAGCCCCCACACGCCACTGCACCCCCATACATGGGTACTTACAAAGAGTCAACGCAAAAAACAAATAAAATTTCTTACCAGTGTCCATAAATATCATACACTAAACAACTACTAGCTGGATTATTACTACTGTTCTGCTATTTGCCAGCTGATATGTCTGAATACTTTTGCCCCAAGTCAGCCTCAACTTATACAGGCACCATTACTGACCAATACATGCATTTAATACAAAACAGATTCCAAACATCATTCTTAATATCACTGTCTTAACATCTATTACAAATATTGTCCAAAGAAGAACTAAATATGGCTTCTTACTTCTTTTAGTAAAAACCCAATCCTTAAAAATGTTATTTCAGGGTAAAGAAGGGCTCGCATTCATTATTTAGAGAACACTGGTACAAATGTATATTGATTTTTAGGTTTTATAATGAAATTTGCTTGATGTGGTTTTCTTCACAAATGAAATGAACATTGACCTGCCTGATTGCATATTGACAATAAAATCATCCTTAGCTACAGAAGCTTTTGTAGGTCCTGCCAAAGAAAGTTAGACATGATGAACGGGCGCTTTCATAAGCTGACGATATTAGCTCTGACCTTCACTTTGACCTTTCCCTATTGTTTAGAAAGAGGAGGCAGGGAGCGATGACCTCTCTTCTTTCTCACTTTACCTCAAAATTGTTCTGTTTCAACAGCTTCACTTGGGAATGAAGGAGAGAGGATCCATGGGAGGAAAAAGTACATCGGAAGAGCGTATATCTACAAAGGAAATACAAGTGAAATGTTCTCACCCGTCAGTGAGTATAGCTGCCACCTGACAGACGGAACGGGTTGGCTAGACTGTTTTCTGAGCATTCATCACCTCCCTCCTTTAAACTCAAAGTAATGATATGTATTCGATTGCTCTGTATTGCCTCAAAATGAGACTCATCTCTCAAACTGCTGATTAAGTGTTTCTCTGCTATGTGCACAGGATTCAGCATCACATCCACTCATTACAGAAGTTTATTTAATAATCATATGCTTTGAAACAGGAAGAAACAGTTAGTTTTCTGAGAACCACATACATGTCACTTTGCCGAGACAAACGTTATTGCTGCTTCCTTCTGGGTTTCTAGTGTTATTATTTGGACTGCAGATGGAAGAAGTGAGGGGTGTGTTTTAAAATTGCACATGCGTACTTGACATTCGCTACTGAACGGCTGCCATGTGCCTGACCCTGCGTTACCCTCTTGAGAACAAGACACACATGACCCCTGCCCTTTGTGACTGTAGCATTGAGTAAGAACCCGGCCAGGTAGCATTTGGGGCCCAAGCTGGTTCCAGGGACAAAGAAGTCCCTGCAGTTCACGTCTCAAGTTCCTGGCAGAAGTTTCAGTTGGAGAAAAACAAAGGGATGTAATATGAGGCTGGGAATCCCATTTCCATCAGTGGTTATACTTGTTTGCATTTTCATAGTATTTTTTCACCATCAGAAAAAAATTACAAATACCGTAGCTACACTTAGAAATTTTGAAAACGTATTATTAAATATTGGACATGACAGAAAATCATTCACATATTAAAAGGTATGATAAGAAGGCTAAAAGGCTGTTTTAACTCAACAGAGCATAAAAAGAGACAATACTAAAATCTTGCTGACGATAATTGATTTTTATGACCTTTTCTCACCAAAAAGAAACTAATTCATGATATGAAAAGGAAAAAAAAAAAGCTGTGACTATTTTACTAAGCAAAACCTAAGTATATCCCAACCTGCATCTACCTACTACACATAAACAAACACTTAACTATAAATGAAATATTATCTTCAGTAAGTTTCAACGTTCATAGATTTCACAGGATTCTCTACTGACAATTATGAGACAGTCATACATATTAGGACCAGAAATCCTGTCCTAACTCAGCTTTCTCCATTATCCATTCCGTAAATTACTATTTCAAGTGTTTATTCAAGAGCTGACAGGGTTGATTCCTCCAAACAGGCTGACTTTATCTGAAATGGCGCCCGGCAAACTTTGAGATTCTAGAAACAAAAACTAACACATGAGGGTTTTTTCTTGTGTGCCCTAAAAGAAGAGGTTTAAAAGTAATTGTTTTTCCTTAGTCGAACATTACTTATTTAAAGACTGTGCTTATTAATTCTGAAGCATGTGTAGTTTTAAAAGCCATCCAGAAGTCATACTTTGCTTAAGCAATAATGCAGCAAACAGAAACACACAAGAGTGCAAAACTCCAAGAAGAATGTGTGAACAAATTCTACAATTGCAAGAGACAGTGTGCCTACTTTTAGGATCAGAAGAGAGGCTTGTGTTATTTTTCTGCGTAGTTGCACATAATTTTATGGAACGTATATAACATCAAAGGAATTAATTCACTGTTAAGATTTGAAGGCACTGGAAGTTGGGGAATAATTAAAAAGATGTACACGAGGGAGGTCTTCTTGAGTTCTCCTCTGGAACTTACCACAAATTGAACATCTATAACCCATCAAAGGATTTTCTGCTCATCACACAGAACAGCTAAGAGACTCGCAGAAGGATTACGTGAAGGTGGGCAAACAGGGTGAGCAGGGGAAAGGGAAGGGAGAGCCAGGGGGTGGGCTCTTTCCCTGCGTCCCACAACTGATCTCTCCTACAGAGAGAGCAGCGTATCCCGTATCCACGTTTGAGGCAGTAACCTCAGCGGAGATCTCCAGCTGGGCCCTAGGTCAGACAAAAATGACAAAAGGCAAACTCCATACCTGGGCCCCTCTCCCACGTTCCCACAGCAATCCTACCCTCACCCTTCCAGAGTCTCAAGCTGGTCCCTGAATTGAAAAGTAGTGACAGATTACAGAGGAGCTATAGTGCTCAGGACCCAGAAAAACCCTCTTTACAGCCGTGACCTAGGGAAGAGGCTGGTTAGAGTGTGACACTGCTGGGCTGGGAGACAGCAGACACCTCCCTTCCCAGCCCCCACCTTTTCTGGGCTGCTGCTGCTGCAGGACAATCACCGCTACAGAGACACACACAGAGGTCAACAGCAGGTGGCAGAGGCAGCTCTGGGCTTTCAGCAGCTCAGAAATCTCCCGCCCTCCGCACCCCCCTGATGGAAGAAGTGCCCTAAGACTCAGGAGACCTGGGCACAGGAATAAACCGACCTTCCAGTGGCTGGCTGTGGTGCTCTCAGCACGTGTATGTGCAGGCGAGAGCAGATACTGCACTGACTTTGTAGAAACTACCATCCATACCCCGTAGCCCCACTCAGCTAGAACTGCAGTGCCAGGGTCACTCTGGTGCCAGGTGGCCGCCTCTGCCTCCACAAGACGCAGAGGACTCTTTGTACAACAGAGGACAACCTGGACATTGTTTGGCAGGCTCAAGCCAAAACTGATGCTACTTTTCTTTTCTTCCTTTTTTTTTTTTTTTTTTTTGAAGTTTTGATATTTCTGCCTGTGTTGAGTGTGGGTTATCGGTTGTTTTTACATGTGAATGTATTTGGTTTTTTCTTTGTTGTTGTTGTTGTTGTGCTAGGGGATTTGCTTTGTTCTGAAATTGCCCTACACCAGGGCCCAGCTTAAGAGGCACAAGATTCAACATACCCAGAGGCCAACTCCAGACCAAACCAGAGTATTACAGGGTCTGACCTACAAGTGACACACCCAGAGGGAATTCTCTACAGGCACAAGACCCCATAGCGGCCAAACCACATTTGAGCAGTCAACCCTCACACAGCAGCTCATCCACTGTGGGCAGAGCCAATGCTCACAACTAGTCAGCCTAGGAGTCAATCCCACCTACTGACAAGCCAAAAGCAATTAAAGTTCAACTTTAACAGGAGAATACACACAACACAAGGGTCACCTTTGGAGCATATGCACAGAGAATAGGGAAGTGGTGCAAGTCAAATAGAAAGGACACATACTACATAAGATAACCCAGCAAAAACCAAGAACCCTAGGGGATCTACCTAATACATTGAAGCAAACACAGAGGTTCAGCCAGAATGGGGAAACAAAGATACATGTCCCAAATAAAAGAACAGAAGAAACCTACAGAATTGGAACCAAATGAAACAGAGGTAACCAACCTATCAGAGACAGAGTTCAGAACACTGATGATAAGAATGTTTAAGGAGCTTAGTGACGACATAAAGAAGGATAGAAAAATCATAATGAACAACCAGTTAGAACTAAAGAATACAATTACTGAAATAAAGAACACCTTGAAGGAATTACCAGTGGGTTAAATGAGGCAGAGGATTAAATCAGCGATTTAGAAGACAAGTTAGCAGAGATCACCCAAGTGGAACAACAAAACGAAAAAAGAAAAAAAATGAAAATGATTTGAGAGACCTCTGGGATAACGTTAAGCACAACATGCGCATCATAGGAATACTAGAAGGCGAATAGAGGGAGCAAGGGATCGAGAACATGTTTGAAGTAATAATGACCAAAAACTTCCCTAACCTGGTGAAGGAAACCGACAAACAAGCACAGGAAGTGCAGAGAGTTCCAACCAAGATAAACCCAAACAGGTCCACACCAAGACACATTATAGTTAAAATGGCAAAGGTTAAAGACAAAGAGAGAATCCTAAAAGCAGCAAGAGAAAGACAGCGAGTTACATACAAGGGAACTCCCATAAGACTATCAAATGACTTTTCTGCAGACACTTTGCAGGCCAGGAGGGAGTGGCAGGAGATACTCAAATTGATGAAAAACAAAGGCCTACAACCTAGATTGCTCTATCCAGCAAGGCTATCATTTAAAATTGAAGGAGAGATAAAGAGCTTCCCAGAAAAGAATAAGCTAAAGGAATTCATTACCACCAAGCTAGCAATGCAGGAAATGTTAAAAGGGCTTCTGTAAGAAGAAGAAAGATGAAAACAATCTAACTAATGAAGACCAGAAATACAAACAACAAAATGGCAATAACTATGAACCTATCAATAATCACTTTAAATGTAAAGGGATTAAATGCTCCAATCAAAAGACATAGGGTGGCTGAGACATAGGGTGGATAAGAAAGCAAGACCCTTGTATATGCTGTATACAAGAGACTCACCTCAGATCAAAAGACACACACAGGCTGAAAGTGAAGGGTTGGAGTAAGATATGAGAAAAAATCTGGAATAGCAATACTTATATCAGACAAACTTTAAAATGAGGAATATATTAAAAGACAAAGATGGGTACTACATAATAATAAAGGGATTGATCCAACAAGAGGACATAACCCTAGTAAACATCTGTGCACCCAACATAGGAGCACCTAAATATATAAAACAGATATTGACTGACATAAAGACAGAGATCAACAGTAACACTATCATAGTAGGGGACTTCAACACACCACTGATAACAAGTGACAGGTCCTCCAGACAAAAAATAAATATGGAAAAAGCAGCCTTAAATGACACATTGGATCAGTTGGATTTAATCAATATTTTCAGAGCATTTCACCCCAAAGCTGCAGAATACACATTCTTCTCAAGTGCACATGGAACATTTTCCAAAATAGACCACATGTTAGGCCACAAGTCTCAATAAATTTAAGAAAATTCAAATCATACCAAGTGTCTTCTCTGACCACAGTGCTATGAAATTAGAAATCAACTGCAGTTAAAAAATTGGAAGACACACAAATACATGGAGGCTGAATAACATGTTACTAAATACCGTTTGCCCAAAATTAAGATCTAGAAAGACAATCAGCTCTAACGCATCTTTTGGAGCAAAAATTAATATAAGACCTGGCATTCCATTCCACTCCACTCCCCACTCCACTCCACTCCACTCTCCACTCCACTCCACTCTCCACTCCATGACCCGGTCTTATACTATAGTAAAGTAAGACTGGGTCTTATATTAATTTTTGCTCCAAAACATGCATTACACCTGATGGTCTGGCTAGGTCTTATTTTTTTGGGAAACATGGTGATAAATGGGTCAACAATGAGATCAAAGAAGAAATACAAAACCATCTTGAGACAAACGAAAATGAAAACACAACAACCCCAAATCTATGGGATTCAGTGAAAGCAGTCCTAAGAGGAGAAGTCATAGCACTGCAGGCCTACCAAAAGAAATAAGAAAAATCACAGATCAACAGGTTATTTTTACACTTAAGAGATCAAGAAAAAGAACAGCAAAATACGCCCAAAGGAAGTACAAGGAAGGAGATAATAAAGATCAGAGTAGAAATAAATGAAATAGAGATTTAAAAAAAAACAAAACACAAAAAGATCAATGAATCCAAGAGCTAGTTTTTCAAGAAGATAAACAAAATTGACAAATCTTTAGCCAGACTCATCAAAAAAAAAAAAAAAGAGAGAGGACCCAAATTAATAAAATCAGAAATGAAAGAGGAGAAGTGACAACAGACACCACAGAAACACACAAAAAAATTAAGAAATTACTATGAGCAACTATACGCCAACAAATTAGACAATCTGGAAGAAATGGACAATTTTCTAGAAGCATACAACCTGCCAAGGCTAACTCAAGAAGAAACAGAAAACCTGAATAGAGTGATTACTACCAGGAAAATTGAACCAATAATCAGCAAGCTCCCAACAAACAAAAGCCCTGGGCCAGATGACTTTACAGCAGAATTTTATAAAACATTCAAAAAAGAATTATCATCTATTCTCCTCAAACTATTCCAAAAAATCCAGAAGAAGAGAAGGCTCCCAAACACTTTTTACAAGGCTACTATCACCCTGATCCCAAAATCAGACAAAGGCATTACAAAAAAAGAAAACTATAGGCTAATATCCTTAATGAACATAGATGCAAAAATCCTCAGCAAAATGTTAGCAAACAGAATTCAGCAATACATTAAAAAGATCATACACCATGATCAAGTGGGATTCATTCCTGGTTTTCAAGGTTAGTTCAACATCCACAAATCAATCAGTGTGATACACCACATTAACAAAATGAAAAATACAAATCATATGATCATATCAATAGATGCAGAAAAAGCATTTGACAAAAACCAGCAGCGATTTATGATAAAAACTCTTACGAAAGTGAGAACAGAGGGACCATATCTCAACATAACAAAGGCCATATATCATAAACTCACAGCTAACATCATACTCAGTGGGGGAAAAGCGAAAACCATTTGCCTTAATATCAGGAATGCAAGGTTGCCTACTGTCTCCGCTTCTATTCAACATAGTTCTGAAAGTTCTAGCCACAGCAATCAGACAAGAAAAAGAAATAAAAGGCATCAAAATTAATAAGGAGAAAGTAAAATTGTCCTTATATGCAGATGACATGAAACTCTATATAGAGAACCCCAAAGACTCCACCAAAAAACCATTAGAACTGATAAATGAATTTAGTAAAGTAGCAGGATACAAAATTAATATTCAGAAATCAGTTGCATTTGTATACACCAATAATAAAATATCAGAAGGAGAAATTAAGAAAACAGTCCCATTTACAATTGCTTCAAAGACTATAAAATACCTAGAAATAAATTTAACCAAAGAAGTAAAAGACCTGTACTCAGAAAATTATAAGACACTGAAGAGAGAAATTAAAGAAGATACAAATAGATGGAAACACATACCATGCTCATGGATAGGAATAATTAATATAGTTAAAATGTCCATACTGCCTAAGGCAATATACATATTCAACGCAATTCCTATCAAACTACCAAGGACATTTTTCACACAGAAATTGAACATATAATCCTAAAATGTATATGGAACCATAAAAGACCCCGGATAGCCTTGGCTATCTTGAGAAATAAGAACAAAGTGGGAGGTGTCACGATACCTGACATCAAATTATACTGTAAGGCTACAGTAATCAAAACAGCATGGTACTGGCATAAAAACAGACACATAGATCAATGGAACAGAATAGAGAGGCCAGAAATAAATCCGTGCCTATATGGTCATTTAATCTACGACAATAGAAGCAATAATTTGTTGGGGTAAAGACAGTCTATTCAATGACTGGTGCTGGGAAACCTGGCCAGACACATGCAAAAAAATGAAGCTGGACCACCTCCTTATACCATATACAAGAATAAATTCAAAATGGATTAAAGACTTAAATGTAAGATCTGAAACCATAAAACTCTTAGAAGAAAATATAGGAAGAAAGTTTACAGACATTACTCAGAGAAATATTTTTACTGAGAAAAAATAAACATATGGGATTATGCCAAACTAAAAAGATTTTTTCACAGCTAAGGAAACCATTAATAAGACAAAAACGGAGCCTACTGAATGGGAGAAAATATTTGTCAATGATATATCTGATAAGGGGTTAATATCCAAAATTTATAAAAAACTCAGTCAACTCAACACCAAAAAAACATAAACAATCCAATTAAAAAATGGGCAGAGGATATGAACGGACATTTTTCTAAAGAAGAGATTCAGATGACAAATGAATATATGAAAAAATGTTCAACTTCATTAATCATTAGAGAAATTCAAATAAAACCACAATGAGATACCACCTCACTCCGGTCAGAATGGCTATCATCAATAAATAAGCAAACGAGTGCTGGCAAGGATGTGGAGAAAAGGGAACCCTTGTGCACTGTTAGTGGGATTGCAGATTGGTGCAGCCAGTATGGAAAACAGTATGGAGGTATCTCAAAAATTGAAACTGGAACTACCTTATGACCCAGCAATTTCACTCTTGGTATCTATCCAGAGAATTCCAAAAAGCTAATTTGAAAAAATCTATGCACCCATATGTTTATTGCAGCACTATTCCCAATAGCCTAGACATGGAAACAGCCAAAATGCCCATTGGTAGACGACTGGATTAAGAAACTGTGGTACATTTATACAATGGAGTATTACGCAGCCATAAAGAAGAAAGAAATCTTACCATTTGCAATGGTATGGATGGACCTAGACAACATTTATGCTAAGTGAAATAAGTCAGACAGAGAAAGACAAATACCAAATGATCTCACTTATATGTGGAATCTAAAGCATGGAATAAATGAACTAACCAGAAACAGTCTCAGAGACATAGAGGAAAAACTGAGGGTTGCTAGATGGGAGGGGGGTGGGGATAAGGGGGAAGGTGAGGGGATTGGATAGCACAGTCAGTAACCACAAGATGGCCACAGGGATATGAAAGTCAATTTGGGGAATATAATCAATAATGTTGTAAAGATTTTGCAGGGTGTCAGATGGACACTTGTCTCATTAGGGAGACCACCTCAGGGATGATGTAGATGCCTGATCACTGCACTGTACACCTGAAGGTGAACAACAATGAATGCCAACTTATAATTTTATTTATATATATATATATATATATATATATATATATATATATATATATATATGTATGTATATGTATATATAGTTACAAGAAGTGGAGTACAGCATTAGGAATAGAGACAGTGGAAATGTTAAGGGTTGTATGCGATGTCAGAGGGATAGTAGATTGGGGGAGGGGGTTATCACTTTGTGAGGGGTATAAATGATAAATGTCTAACTATTATAGTGTTTTGTACACATGAAACTAAAAAAAAAATATTTTTTTAAAAGTACACAATTTTTGCTGAGTAATGAATATGTCAAGAAATATGAATTTTACTGAACCTATGTATTAAGGTGTGAACTTCCAAGATCTTGAAAGGTAACTATTCTTCTGTCTTTCCGAGTATTCACAAGCACGTCTCATGGGGTTTCCCAACGAACGAACACAAAACCTCAGCTATGTGCTATAAAATACAATTTAACATAAAATTTAACAATTCAAAAATTATAATTGTTACACTTACACGATGAACTTTTAAATATAGAGATTAAAGAGTATGCATACCACTCATATACATATAAGTATATGAAAAAATTGCAAGAGAAAAGAAAAATTAGGACAAGGCGTACCGTTGATCTGAAGCGGACAATTCTAGGCAGTGACGAGGCCACACCTCCTATGGGTGCAGCTTCCCAGAGGTTTAGAAGGTCGGCGCACTTGGACAGGCTGTGACTTTCTGTTCTCTGTCAGTGTGACCGTCTGTGGTAACGAGCCTGACCCAGTACCGAAACCCCATACACAGGTGGAAGGCGGCCCCATCCAGGCCAAACAGGCCAAGTACTGACTACGTACCGTGGGAAATGAACCCCCGCCACCCGCCATGGCCTGTAATACTACACTTCAATTCTACAAGTCTGACCCAAGCCCAGGAGAACAAAAGGTGCCCATTTGGCTTTCTTTCCTTGAATGATTCATGAATCTCTCTCAGAAAGACGAGAGGAAGGAGAAGAGTACCTTGGACAAGCAGACTATGGATATTAGGTACATGCTTGGCAATCAAACGACCACGGCGACAGCACCCCGTTTCTCAGTGTCCCTCGCCTAGCACGGCGTCCTGTGCATAGTCTGCGTCAGTGAAATGGGGCGTAGAGATACACATTCTCTCCAGAAGGCGAGAGCCAGTGGTGATCAATGAGTCCAGACCCTGCCATTTTATACATCGGGACATGATCCACACAAGGAGACAAAGAACAAACACTCCCTGAGTCCTAGGTGAGAAAGCATGACCAGTGGTACACGAATGTCACTTGGATGAAATAAAGGCATTACAATTAATTTTAGTGGTTACAATGATAGGTACTATGGCCTCACAGGGATGCCAATAAAATACAGTAATGGGCACTTTTATTTTTATATGAAGCATTTTAAGGGACACTCACTAGCTACACCTGAGATCCTTATAATGGCTTCTGAGTTGGGAAAAACTGAACAAAGCTGACATAAATTAAGGAACTTGTCTATGGTTGAGTAATTGGTACGTGACCTCTCTTAGTCAATCCTGTAAAAGTTAATGTGTATGCATATGAATACACATATATACATATTTTAACTATATTTACCATGTTTCATTAGATCCTTAGACCTTATTTATCTTATACCTGAATGTCGGCATCATTTTACCAACCTCTCCCTCTTCCCCCACACCCCAGACCTACACACCACAATTTCTTTGTCCAGTCGTCCATTGACGGACACTTAGATTGTTTACGTCTCTTGGCTATTGTGAATAATGCTGCAGTGAACGTGGAGGTTTGGATGTCTCTTTGAGATCCTGTTTTCATTTCCTTTGGATAAATACCCTGAAGTGGAATTGCAGGGTCATAAGGTAGTTTATTTAAAAATTTTGAGGAACCTCCATACTGTTTTCCAAGGTGGCTGAACTAACTTACATCCCACCTACAGTGCAGGAGGCTTGCCTTTTCTCCACATCCTCCCCACACTTGTTTGTTGTCTTTTTGATACAGCCATCCGAACAGGAGCATGGTCTTGATTTGCGTTTCCCTGATGATCAGTGATGCTAAGCTCTTTTTCATAGACATGTTGACCATCTGCATGTCTTCTCTGGAAAAGTGTCTGTTTAGTTCCCCTACCTATTTTTTAAATTGAATTGCTTGTTTTTCTGCTATTGAGTTTTATGAGTTCTTTCTACATTTCAGATAGTAAACCTTAGCATATACATGGTTAGCAAACACTCTCTCCCATTCTGCAGGTTCCCTTTTCACTTGTTGCTGGTTTCCTTTGCTGTGCAGACGCTCTTTAGTTTAACGTCATCCTGCTGGTTTATTTTTGCTTTGGTTGCCTTTGCTTTTAGTATCAAATCCAAAAAAAATCATTGCCAAAACCGTGATCAAGGAGCTTACCCCATGTTTTCTTCAAGGAGGTTTATGTTTTCAGGTCTTATGTTCAAGCCTCTAATCCATTTTGACTTAATTTTTGCATGTGGTGTAAGACAGGCATCCAGTTTAATTCTTCTGCATGTGTCTGTCCAGTTTTTCCAGCACCATTTACCGAAGGGACTGTCCTTCCCCATTGTATATTCTAGGCCCCTTTATTGTAAATTACTTGACCATGTATGTGTAGGTTTATTTCTGGTCTCCCTATTCTGTTCCATTGACCAATGCCTGTTTTTATGCCAATACCATTGTTTTGATTGCTATAGTTTTGTAATATCGTTTGAAATTGAGAAGTGTGTGATGCCTCCAGCTGTTTTCTTCTTTCTGGAGATTGGTTTGGGTTTTTGAGGTCTTTTGCTGTTCCATACAAGTGTTAGAATTTTTTTTTTCCTGAAAAATTCCATTGGAATTTTAAAAGGGACTGCATTGAATCTGTAGATCACTTTGGGTAGTATGAATAATTTACAATATATTAATTCTTCCAACCATGACCATGTAACATCTTTCCATTTATTTGTATTTTCTTCAATGTCTTACAGTGTTCAGCGTACCAATCTTTCATCTCCTTGGTTCAATTTATTCCTGGGTATTTTATTCTTTATGATGCAATTCCAAATGGAATTGTTTTAATTTCTCTTTCTAATATTCTATTATTAGTGAAAAGAAATGCAACTGATTTTTGTATAGTGATTCTGTATCTTGCAACTTAAATGAGTTCATTTATTCCAACAGTTTTTTGGTAAAATTTTTAGGGTTTTCTATGTATAACATTACGTCATCTGAAAATACAGACGATTTTACTTCTTCTTTTCTGAGGCTGCCCTTTTTCCCTTTCTTCTTTTCTAATTGTCTAGGACTTCCAGTACCCTGTTGAATAGGAGAAGCAAGAGGGAATATCCTCGTCTTGTTTCTCATCTTAGAGGAAAAGCTCTCACCTTTTTACTACTGAGTATGATGTTCACTGTGGAGTTGGCATCTGTGGTCTTTAATGTGTTAGATACTCGTACATTCCCTCTATACCCAATTTGTTGACTCTGTGTGTGTGTGTGCACACATGAACATATATGTGTGTGTATGTATATGTGTATATATACACACGTATACACATACACATATATATGTATGTACACACATATACGTACATGTATACATGCACATATATATTTATTAAATTGCTGTTGTTATCAAAAAAGGTATTGTCATTCTCATATTAAATAAGCAAGTAATAAATTGTGAAACAACAGTTTTGCAGGTCAGCAGATTACACTTAAAGTCCAAGCTTTACCATAAGCTAGCTATATGACCTTGAGTAAATTACTTAGCTTCTCTGAACTTTAAATTTCTAGTTTCACACTGAAGGGAATGCATTTTCAGGGATGCACAAATACTAGGAGACTGGCTGTAAAAAAAATGCATCACTTGAGACTTTATAAAAACCCAAACTCAGTCAGTTCCTACCCTCCATCAGGTTTCAAATCCACTTAACAAATTGACTGTTTCAGTGTTAACATCCCTGCATTTAGGCTGAAACTCAAGGTAAATGGCTTGCCCAAGGCCACAAAGGTAGTTAGTAACAATGCAGAAATCAGAATACTTCTGACTCCCAGCTCCATGCCTTCTCTTCCCAAGGAAAGCATAGGCAACGACACATTACGCTGGTTATCCTGCTTCTTAACTAATATCTAGGAGCCTTGAAGACAGGGGGACTGGAAAATATGCACTGTTTTCCTCCAAAGGGAAAACGTCTTGGGATCTCTATGTATCTTTCAGCACCAAGGACTGCTTAATGGCTACTGGAGCCAGACAAAGAAGTGAAACCTGCTCTTTGGAGGGGGGAAAAGTCCTATTTCCTTCAAAAAGCAAAAGAAAAATGCCTGTAGGGAAGCCTTGTTCTAACAAGTGACTACGGTTTAAGAACTCTGTTCTTCTAGTTGGAGATACTGGAAACAGCCTCCCTTGTAAAATTGATACCATTCTAATACATTTTATTGCATATTTAGGAGGGTGTAGAGACGGAGAAGGATTGGGCAAGAAAGACAAGTGGTGATTTTTTACATGAAGAAAACCACGCATTTTGTCAGTATCAGCACACTGTCATGCAGGGGCTCACCGTGTAATTCTCTCAGTCAACGTCTGGATGCAGAAGGAAAAGTTTGGAACTTCGAAGTGATGAAGGATCAAAACGAACAAAATCATCCTTTTCTCACCAGCATCACATGCTAGCCGCAGGACTCTCAGGCTGAAGGACCGCATTCTGAGGTCACCTCCTGGAACTTCCCAGCTGGGGACGCCAGCTGGACTTGGTCGTCAATCAATCCAAGTAAGCAGGCGTCCGATCAAGACCAGCCGGATGAGACCAGACCAGGCCAACACACCAAAGGGATCTTCTGACAGCTGGTCATTTTCAGCAAAACTTTGACAAGACTGTAAAGAGTCACTGATGGGAGGAAGACAGCACCTGGATGCAATTAGCAGCTTTGCTAATCCTCTTTCTGAGTTCTGCATCTTTAATCCTCCTCCCCTTTATGTCAACTGTCCATTCCGTGATTCCCTAGCAGCTAATGTACGGCTCACCTAGCCACTGCTCACTTCAAAGGACCTGCCTTGAGTATTTACTGCTCCTTAAATATTTTAAACTTCTCACCAACACTATCTCTTACCCAATTAACAACTCATTTAGGTGGAGGGAGGTGCCCTGTCCTGGGGGAGGTTACTAAGGGAGCTCGGTGCAGAGCACGTGTTGGGGTGGTCACTGCCGAGACAGAGGATGGAGAACGGGCTACTCTATCTGAGCCTCTGTTCTCTCCAGCTTCTTTAATTAATTCTCTTGGCAGTTCTTAATAAAGAAACATGGCACAATACCCCCCAAGTCTCACGATTGCCCCCACCCCCCGGGGCTACTGCCCAAAGTACTAATTTTAAAATGCACTGCATCCATTCAGAACTGGGTGGGAAGGGATCCCTTGGATTCTTCCACTGTGGGAACTTAACTCGTCTTTAGCCCAACAGACATTGTGAAATGGAGGCGTCAATAATGCTTTGTCTCTGTCGAGAATCTAAACCTTCCATCCCGTTTCGGATATACTCGGTCCACAGTCCTCGGCACCACCGTGCCAGGTGGGTAGACGTGTTCCGGGGTTTCTCGGCCTCAGACCTACGGCCATTTGCAGCCAGGTGAGGCTTGGCGGAGCGGGCCGTCCTGTGCACGACGGGATGGGCAGCGCCCTCCCTGGTCTATGCCCCCACATGCCAGCAGCATCAACTGCATACATAGTTGTGATAATAAAAATGTGCCCAGATACTGCCAAATGCCCCAGCGCAGCACGCAGTGGGGATGCAAAACTGTCCCCAGTTTGGTATCACTCACTGATGGATCTATAACTCTGATGTTATGAGGGGCCTGTCACTAACTCATTTAAGTGACTTTCCCAAGTTTACAAGCACATTGATTCCTCTCTTTACTTAGCCTCCCCCGACTAACACCAAATCTTTAACTCTGCCTCAAACACATTCCACAGTCTACCCACCCAACTCCACGTCTGCTAGCACCACTTGGAGCAGTGAAACACGGGGAGGGTGGGCTAGCACGGCGGTAACCCACTCGGGACCCTAACACCTCTCCTGCCTCAAGCCCATTCTCCACATAAGGCATGAGGAATATGTGTTGAGATCAGCTCAAAACGCCATGTTGTTTAGAACCATGCTGACCGAATGCAGTGAAAATAGAATCCAAACTCCTCGCCTTGCTGGTCGCTCCCCCGGCACACGTCTCCATGACCTCCTGCACGTTCCGAGTGTGACAAGTGCGCTGCCGCCCTGAGGTGTCTGCATAAACCGTGCCCTCTGCCCTGATGCCTTTCCTCTGACCTTCTTGGCTGAAGGTCAGAGCTCAGCTAAACGACCTACTTAATCTAAAGGGGCAATTTATACTTTTTCTGTTTTAATTCTCTGCACATCATCATTAGATGTGTGTCTAGATTATTCAACGCACGTTATTCATCTCTGTCTTCTCCGTGGAGTACAAAGTCCAGGGCACCACGTCTATTCACTCCCTGCACCAGCCCCAGCACCTGGAACAACCAGGCACACAGCGGGCGCCCAATGAATGCACGCCAAATAAAAGTAGTATTTAGTGACTAATAAGTCATAAAGTCAGAACCGGAATCCAGCTGGCTTTTCCCATTATACTAAAACCAGTAATTTCAAAGCTTTCAGTTAACAAAAATGTTTATAATGGATGGTAGGAACAGGAAGATAGAAGGTAAGTGCGGTGGCGTCTCTGCAGTGGAGATGCTCACACACGCACATACACGTGCATGCAAACACACATGCATACGCACACACACACACATGCATATGCGCGCACACACACACACACATTTTCTAGAGAGTGTGAAAATGCCCAAACAGTGGAATGGACAAGGAATAGCGGGGAAGCAAGAAGGGAGGGCGAGACCGTACAGGCATGTGGGAGGTGCACTAAGGCCGCCTCTGCTGAAAGCGCAGGTCAGTGTGCGTTTCGGCAAACCGCGTGCTGTGGGCACACCTGCCTACAGGTCTGCGTTAATAGCACCACGTGAGGGACGCACCGCCACGCGCTAATCGCGCGTCTCTGTGTGCTAGACACACGTGGACGGCTCTCCGCCTTGGCCGCACGGCCCCGACAGACACTCCTCGTGCCTCAGTGATGGTGACTCGGCTTCCCGTCATGTCTGTGTGTGTTTTCTCCGAACACAAGCTGTCACCTGTGCTGGACGTCACCAGTGTGGCCCTGGCTGTGATGTGGGATGAGTCACTGAAGGAGACGAGGACATAAAACTAGTCTCTTTTGTGATGAGCATAATTGAAGAACTTGGCATCTCTGACAATAATGACTAAAGCGATAAGAGCTGGTTTGCAAATGAAGTGTAAGGGGAAGCCTGAAGAACAAATAGCTCTCAAACCGAAGCAAATGAAGTCTCACCACGTTCTCTGCAAGTCCCTGGTGATGGGGGAGGGAGGCGTGGGCGAGGGCCCTGATTTCTTGGACTGGACTCTCTTTCTTCCTGACTGAGCCCACCCCAATTCACAGGTCCACCGTTATTTATAACTTTGGACACTTGGAAATAACATTTTCCTCACACGTAGTTAGAACAAGCATTTTGTGATTCTGATATGCTGTATGTAGCCCTATGTGATTTCACAACTGTACGTGAAATTATTGTGCAGTTAGTAAAAATCATCTTAATGCAGATATTGTCATACTCCGCATGTACTGGCTAAAAAGAGCAAAACACAAACTTGAAAACTGACATTAGCTTGACTTCTAGGCTATTCTGTTCAAACGTTAAAAATGAATCACCCAAAGGCATCATTCTTTGCTGTGATATTAGAAACATGTATTTTTGACATGGTAATAAAATTGAGAGCAACCAAGTTAATAGGAGAAACTTAACTTTCTCAACACTAAAAAGAGCATGATTAGGGAGATGAATACATCTTCCTCCCGGTGTGACAGTGTCACACATCCGTGATTCCCTATGAATTTGTCACTACTCGAGGACCCCGTGTGGTGAAACCGAACCATCTGCCGTACTGTTCCCTCAGGAGAATGCATGCATTATTGAACATCCATCCCTGTTTTAGAAAGGATGTACCTATCAGCTTCCATCTTCTCACAAGACTGATACTCTTAACTCAGGATCATGTTAAAAGAACAGAAAATGTATGCCAGAAATCCTTGAGTTCAAATCCAGATCTGACCACTGATGAGATGTATTAAATTAACTAACACGAGACACTGACAAACCTCCGAGTCTCAGCCTTCTCACCTGTAAAGAAAGGGACTCAGGCCCTGCAGGGCTATTTTGAGGATTACCAGAAATGCAGTGCCTAAGGCACTACACCCCCATGCCGGCACGTGACAGGCGCTCAGTAAACGCTGAGTGTGGAGTAATTCAGGTGTATCCTTTCCTGAGTCTTCTTCCATTAAAAATAATAATAATAATAAATTAAAAAATCAAGCAGTCCAAGCAGGCAAACCAAGAAGGAATGACAGCATTTTGAATTTACAAATGGGCCATCACCCTCCTACATACACAGGATGAATTGAGGTGACCAGAGCACCCACGGAAACCTGCAAAGAGCAGCAGGGGCCCGAGGACCACTTTGAGAAGGAAGAACTAGGAAAGTGATGCTAAGTTATGACGATTCCTTCAAAGCTGCTACAACCTCAGGAAAGCCTGTGCTTCCGTTTACTACTGGAAAAGGTCTGAGTTCAGGCACCTTCCACAGCTTAGAGGTAGGTCACTGCTCAGAGCACAGAGAAGACAGGAGTTGGTGACAGAGAAGACACCAGGGCTTCTTTCTAGGAAAAATAATGAAGACCCTCATTTTTAAACCTGGTAGGTTAGGGCTCTTTTCCTTGCAGCTAAAAGCTTCCTAATAATATTCCCATATCGTGGAATGTCAGAGGAAGAACAGACTGGGGAGGAACAGATGTGAGGGGACTATTTTCTCTCTTAAAAGGCACTTTACTTCTGTGATCACGCAGGAATGGGAGGGTGATGAGAGACCCACACTGCTCTTGACAGAATGCACGAAGAAGTCGCATTTATTGCACTTCTAAAAATTCTAGTCTAAGTAATTAGGGCTACTTACTAATAATCCGTGGTTGCAAACACTCATTAGCATGGCTACATATCTTTAAACAAAATGGCAGATTATTTCACAGATAACTAGGGGAGGAAGACATACTAAATTTATACTTACTCTAAAAATCTCCTTCCGTCACTCACACTTAAAATGCCCTTCATTCCACAGATATTTACTCGGCCCCCACGAGGTGCTAAGCATTTGACAAACAGCAACATACAGTACGAGAGACCCCGCCTTGAGGAGCTTACATCATGGGGGGCAGTCAGAGCACGGTGCCCAAGAGGGAAGGAACAGTGTGAGCGGCATGGCAGGAGGTAACATAGCGAGGTAAAGGGGACAGGCGACTGGGGGGATTTCTGGGGAAGAGGGGGTGCGGTATTAAGTGGGGGCGCCCACAGGGACTCCACGGGATGTAACCGGAATAAGGACTTGAAAGAATGAAAGGGGTAAAGCAGTCCGTCAGGCAGAGAGAACGGGTAACACATGGTTCTGTGCCCAGCGAGGTCACGGTCACCGGCTGGGGCAGAGTGAGCGGCAGGACAGGAGAAGGAACCAAGGGCCGCATCCTGAAGAATCTGTAGGTCACTGTAAGGACTTGGCTTAGACTCCGAGCAGAAGGGAATGCAGGACGCAGAACACAAATGCCACTTTCAACGGGTGGCCCTTTGCTGAAAGCAGACTGCAGTGACCGGGGCAAACGTAAAAGCAGGGAGAGGTACTGAGGGCCGTACAGTGGTCTAGGAGCGCGATGAGGGACTCAGGCCAGGAGACGGGTGCACGTGGAGAAGGCTGCCTGTTTGAGGGTGCATGCACACACATACTTCCATTTTTAATGTCTTTTCTACCTTGCTGAATCTCTAACACACGGAAAGCTACAAGAATAGAAAAGAACATCTCTGAACGTTTCATTCACATCCACATGCTGTGTTAGGGGCCCAGGGGCTCCTGTAACAAAGGTGGCTTAAAAGGACACAAATGCATCGCCTCCCAGGTGTGCAAGCTGGAGGTGTGGCGTCCAGGGGTGTGCAGGCCGCACTCCCCACAGACTTCCCGTCTCTTCCCAGCTGCTGGGTTTGCTGGCCATCCCTGGTTGGTCTCCGTTTGCAGCTCCATCACTCCAATCTCTGCCTCTGTGCTTACGTGTCATTCTCCCTGGGTGCCGCTGTGTCTTCACACGTCCTTCTTCTTATAAAGGTACTAGTCAACTGAATCAGGGGTCACCCTACCCTAATGTGACCTCGTCTTGCCTGATTGCATCTGCCATGACACTAGTTCCAAATAAAGTCACATCCTGAGGTGCTGGGGGTTAGGACTTCAACATATCTTTGGGGGTGGGGATTTAACCCATAGCACCCAGTTATAAAGTTTTGTCCTATTATTTGCTTTTCTCTCTCCTGGACCCACGACAGGCCTCATGGACCTAGCGATCCCAGCGTTTCCTAAAGGGGGTGTTTCCTTTTACACGCACAGTATAGTCACTGACTTCACTGAACTGAGGATTTACACAGAACTTTCATCTGCTGGTCGGGGTTCAGTTTTGCTAAGTCTCCTAGTAATGGCCATAGAGCCGGTATTTCACCCACTCCAGATCTGTCTCTCGTCTACACATAGTCAGTCATCACTTATTTCTGGCATCTTTTACTCTGTAAAAAGTCCCCAGCATTTCTTTTCTTTTTGATATTGATATTTGTGAAGAATAAAGCTGATGGGCCATTTTTATAATCCACTGTATCACCTTAATCTTATCTTTCTGGAGTTTATATTTCTTCAAAATGAGAAGGCTGGGAGTCCTGAGGCTTTAAAGCAAGCCAGGGCCAGATGAGGCCCCAGTGACAATGGCAGAAATGTGAGGACATGGGGAGGAAGTTCTCCATACAGAGAGAAATCCTGCAGTGAAGGGAGGGTAGATTAGGAAGACAATGTCCAAGTATCCGGGGGAACGGGAAGTGTGGAGAAACGCCTGTTGCAGGAGGAAATGGCAAAGAAAGGACCAGTCAGCTCTGGTGGAGACCCACCTGTCTGAGCACATTCATAACCCAGTCAGTGCGAGACTCCTGAGTGTGTGATCTTAGGGACCCAGCTGTAAGCATCTCAGGTCTGTCACCTGCCCGGAGCCCACGGCAACACACACACACTCACACACACACACACACACACACGCACTCAAGCACTCACACACACACACTCTCCCCCCTCCACACACATACCCCACCACCACCATCACCAAATATTTGACCTCATTACTTATTTTTTCAAATATTAGCAAACCAATAGCGTTCTTGGAGAAAGACAGAAAGTAGAAAAGTCAGGAAAGCATTCACACAAGAAGTAGCCACATGTGTAATTCAAATCAAACATATCGCTCTCTGTAACGCCAACCGCTCTCGTAAGGGGCTGACTTTGCTGAAGAGATGGGCTGGCCTCCTGCCGGAATCAGGACGCATTTACCATGCTGAGGTTGGGGTTAGGCCATGGGAGACCCGAGCTGCTCAGTAGGAACAGGCTGAACGAGAAAAACATGGAAATACTGCAGGGATAGCGGGTCCTCAGAAGAGAGGGACCAGCCTCCAGGGTCCCTCGGGGGGTCTGCGAGGCATCGGGCACAGCAGCCCCAAGCGGACGGGAATGACAGACTGTGAGGTTTTAAGTGCTTTGCTGTGTGGTTGTGCTCACACCTGTCTCCAGCCTTACCACTCACAGTAGCTTTAACACAGAGGCTACTAATGGCTGATTGAAAAAAGAAAAAAAGATTATCTTAGCAAATCCTGAAAGGGGAGTGGGAGTTGAGTTCTATGTGTGGTCAGTGCAAGAAAACAGAACAAAACAAAAACAAAACAAAACAGAAAAACACATTATGCCAGGAGGCCTGAGATGAAGACAGAGGCGGTTCTGAGGGTAAAGTGTCGGGAATCAGCCAAAAGTCCTGGGAGAACTCCAATATCCAAGGCCACCGAACTGGTGAAGTTAAAGCCGTTACTGCAAGGAGTAAAGATGAACCCAGCTAATATCTGGATATAAGTGGGATATCTAGAAAATTCTACCAAGGTGTGAGACAGCATGTGCGTGTCATAGATGCACGATTTGTGTGCATCTACACGTACATATACAGAGCATCCACATACGCACGTATGTTTAGTGAGTATGTGATGTATGGACACACATTGTGTGCACCGCGAGTGTACATTCAGCCTTCTAATCCTGACTCCAACCTGAATTCCAACGTACACAGCCTGCTGAGAGGTGCAAGGCAAAATCTCAAGAGGCGCAGTGAAGGCTGCAGGGCTGCAACAGGCCGGGGAGGAGAGGTGGGGTCTGCTAGGACAGATGGTGGGGGGCCTGCAGCTTCAGCATGTTTGTCGACGGCCCCGCCCTGGAGATCCCTGAGACTGATGGATGCTCTGAGATGCAGGCCGGAATTCTGGGCTATGGCGTCTGCGTTGGATGCCCAGCTCCCGAGGAAGGGTGCGCTGCGGAGCGCAGGAATCTGCTTCCTGACGCCCCTTTATGCCCACGTGTGAGCTCCGGCTCTGCTTCCCGCACAGTGCGGGCTCCCTCCTGTGTCTGTGCGCCCTCTAGAAGCACCTTTTTTACACTTAGGAAGAGAAAAAGAGAGAGACAGGGAGGCAAAAATGAGGTAAAGGACCCCAGATCTATCTGCCAGCTTAGACTGACTCATGCTTTTTTCTGTTCTTTGCAAATGACTAAACCAGTGAGACGAAACTTCTCAAGAAAAGTCAGACCGTCATCCTTCTAGTGGACCTGGCAGAGCAGAGTGGGGAGGCTGGGGAAGGTAGCAGGGCTTCTGGATCACAGAGGATGCCAGGGTACAATCTACAACATCACTCAGGGTCCCTGAAAGTGGGAGATACACGAGGGGGGGCAGAGTCCCCAGCTCGCTCCGCGTCCCCGCCCCATAGGACCTCATGTGACGCAGCTGCAAGCCTTTGCGCTAGGGCTGGTCTGGAGACCAGCCTCTGAAAGCCTCTGATCAGGTGGTCAGTCCGCTCCTGTCCCTGGAAGTCCATGGGTCTGCAACATCCTCAGCAGGAGACTCAGGAAGGGAAATGCCAGTGAGGGCCACCGACCCTCTCCACTGCAGCACCCACACTGCCACTCTCAGGGTGTCCGTCTCTCACAAACCCTTCCAAAGACCCACCTGACTCACAGGCCACCATCCTACAACACCGACCCTCTCCACTCCAACACCCCACACGCCACTTTATCTCATTCTGACACGTTTCCCGTTCCACTGAGTTCTACCCTAGAGAGATGTGCAGACCCCCAGCTGGACGGCCTCTCCATTCTAATACCCCCAGAGACAGACCACAGCTCCACGGCTGCCGGGCTTCTCCTGGCTTGGCGTCTGGGCAGGATGGAGTGTCCTCCCCACCGGCTCCCAGGTTCTGCGACTAGAGCACCTTCGTCCCCATCCGTCACAGACTCTCTTGGGACGCGTCCCCCATGTGGAGGCTGGTGGTGTCTCTTCTTTAGCGCGGATGTCAATGAGCATTTGGATCGAGGGGAATGAAGTGATGACTGTCAGATTGGGGAAAAGAAAGAAAAGGAGGAGTCATTTCGAAACAGCCCAGGCAGGGCTCTGAACTGAAGCCCCTGACAGCCACAGAGCTGCTTAATGTGGAACAGGACCCGGTAGTACCCCCAGCTCTCCTCGGGCTCGGAGACCAGAGCAGCTGCACAGATCCCAGCATCTCCCGTCCCAGGAACCTGGCGGGGCGCGGGTGGGGGTTCTGCAGCATAAATGGAGTCACCCCTCCCAGAGTCCCTCATCCAGGTACCTAGAGAGTCACTGTGGCTACAGGTCTGGTCTGGGGCAGCTGTTCTCCAGCAGAACCTCCCTTTGTCTTGTTCAGTGTAAAGCCTACGCCAGCCGAGGCCTAACGCTGGCTAACCAATCCTGCTTGCCCAGCATAGCCTCTGCCCACCGAAGGCCCAGATCCAGTCCCTGCTGGGCAAGATATCCCTGTTCCTACCCCCAAGGGGACCGGCTCCTCAAAACACTAATTCAGAGAAAATAGGATGCATGCAAGGGGAAAAGGTAGCAAGACCCCTGCAGAGCCCAGGCCCTGCTCAAGTAACAGTTGTCTTTGGCTGCTGCGTGGACACCAGAGGCTAAGAACACACGTCAGCCATAAACCGATGCAGGAGCAGAGACGGGGCCTGCGGCATAAGCTTCAGGCAGGACAGCATGACCCCCACAAGGAAGAACTCGGGCTCAGGCAGAAGCCCCAGCTGCACAAGCCTGGAACTACAGACCTGCCTCTTCCTCAAGCTAAGTAACGAGTGCCACACCCTCCAGACTTCCAGCAGATTCTCAGGGTCTGAATTTTTTAGCAAGTGCAGGCAGTTAAGAGACAGGGTCTGATGTCCTAGAAACAGTAAGGAAGTCAGCCGTGTCTGCAGCACGCACTTTCTAGGCTTCCCAAGGAGGCTGTGTCCCCATTCGGGTCCAACCAGCAGGTGTCCAGGATGACAGACACCCCGGCTCTGGGCTTGTCATTTGGGGCTGTCATTTCTAGTGTGCCTCAAAGGCCTACTCTACTCCCTCCTAGAAGGGAAATACCTTTCAATGCAGATTTTCAGTCCACATGGACGAAATATATTCACTAGCTTGTTTTCTGAAAAGGATGGGTTTCTCCTATCCAAAAAAACACATTTTCCAGTTATATCTGTTTCTTCTAATGAGGGAGTACTGTCTCCTATCTCTGCTGTATTTGCAGTCAAGGTTTCTAAAACCTCAGTAGCTTGGGCTAATTAAATAAGTGTCATTCTCAAATACGACATTCCAGGCAAGGCTCCGGTTGCACAGCCATTATGTCCAATTCCACACAATCCAGATATCAAAGAGCTGTTCTCCTTCCCAGTGGGCACAAAATTTTTAACTGAAGTGAGCTGGAAATTGACAAGTACACAAACAGACAAAGACTAACAGACCAGAATCTCTATTATAGCTCACCTAACAGAGAACAGATCTCTATAAACCATTAATCCATTTAGAAAGGTAACCTGTTCCTGCCCAGCAGGTGTCCAGGGTGGTCAGAACATAAAACCAAATTGCCAATCATTCTTGTCACTAATGAGAAATAAACTATCAGGTCAAAAATAAACCCAAAACAAAAAAAGAAGCACACAAAATTAGTAGAGAGGAATATTAAAATGAGAAGAACAAAGCCAGCAAAATCCTATTGTTTCCTTGACTTCACCTCTGGAGAGAAGACACAACATTGGCTTAAATTTCCCATGAAGTATACTTCTCTTGTTACAAAATTTGCCTGACTCTGTCAGTTGAATCCATTAAACATCTAGTGGAAGATCTGCAAAACTTGTAAAATATAATCAATTTTAAAAAGAGTTAAAAATCATGTTTGTCATGCAGATACAAGATTGACGGGTAGTAAAGATTTTATTTCACTCATAATCAGGGAGCCAGTCAGATCTTATAACTGCTTCCTGTTTCTGGATACACTTTGAAAGTAGACCAAAGGACTTCCTGGAAAATATGATGTAAGTTTTTGAAGTTACTGAGAAATCTTTAGAGAAGACATGAACTAGAGCTAAAATGTTATTTTCCTACCATATGCATATAGCTCTTTTTTATCCAGCACTTTTATAGCTGATTTTTCCATATTTGTGAACACCAAAAGCATGTTGAGTGTAATTCAACAGGAAGAAGAAAGTACCTGCTGTTAAAAACAGTCATTTTAAGGTGAACAAAATCATTCTGGAGAAAAAAAATGCACATGCTGGGTTAGTGGCTTTATCTCAAAAGTGCCAGTTCTCAACCAAGACAAAAAAACAAACTTATGGGGAAATTTTGCTTGGAAATAGCTCTGAAATTACTGATAATTGGACTATAGAAAGACATGTTTGATTCTGTTAAGGTTGTAATGAGTTATGTATTCAATAGCTTTTTGGCTGATTGACTCATAATTTTAAACATTACCTCAAGTAATTCAAAACATATGCAATGAACTGCATATTTTGTAGTCTTTTGGATGGCCATCCCATAATTGTAAACACTAGTTCACATAGTTTATGATGCTTCTAGATGGTAGATATTACATATTTGCTGCTTATAATGAAAAGATGAAATGATATAACTTAGGATCTCCTGTTTAGTGATAAAGGAATAAACAAAATACAACTAAGGCTGCATCTCCAGATTTTATTAAAGATGATTAACAACTTTCTATCATCTCTTTTCAGTGAACACTATTGTGAATTTATTTACGGTCTTGTTTTTGAATAGCTAACAGTAATAGGTGTGTGGGTGGACGGAATGGATGGCTGGATGGCTGGATGGCTGGATGGCTGGATGGATGGATGGATGATGGATGGATGGATGGATGGATGGATGGATGGATGATGGGTGGATGGATGGACAGACAGACAGGTAAATAGACAGATGACAGATATGTAAAGAAACCTGAGTAAAGAAAAAGGAAAGTACAGTTGATAACCAATTTTCCACTTAGAAACTGCTATCACTGGCTACATCCTGAAATAGCCGCCACCTAGCTTACTTGCTGGGAATTTCAACCCCAGCAGTACCATCCAAAACATGCTGGAGCACAAGTGTTAACATGGTGGAACATCATGTAATTGATGACAAAATTACAGTTTGCTAGAACCTGCTGGTTCTGTTATATTGTTTACTCAAGAAGCCATCATCGTTGGAATGGATTTGCTGTGGTTATTGTAAATGCCTAGAGGCATTCAATACCCACCCTTGCAAGGACACCAGCAGCGGCATACAGACCACCAACTAAAATCGGTCCCTATTACCGCTTATGCAGTATCCTATTTTATATATGGTAACATAGCTACCATACCACCCAAACTGGGGACACTGCCGTTTTCCCTGGGAATTTGTTTAATTGCCCCTGACAGGCTCATCCCGCCTGTTATCAATGGGATCAGCTCTTAAATAGTCTATTTTGGAAGATGATACGGTAGTTGAGAACAGAATGAAGGTTACAAATCCATCAATGATGAAGAGTGACAATGGCTTTTTTAACATTAATTGATAAGCCAATCAGCCACTGTATTAAAAATACAATCATTTACAAAGACAGCAAAATTATAGGAGGAAATAATACTGAACTAACAATCAGGAGACTGTGAACACCATTCTAAGAATAATATGACATAGCCTAACTGACTTCACCTCCCTGTGTTTTCATTTCTTCCTCCAAAACAAAGCAAATAACGCCAGTGGAGTTTCTTCACTCCTGGTCTCAGACACATTGTGCTGAATATGAATTTTCTGACTTTCACTCGAGTCACCTGCCCCTTTACGCATGGCTTCTCAGTGACATCCCGTCATCTTCTGGTATAGAGACTGTGAGTTTATTATGGTCTACCCAGACATCTGGTAGACAGATTGGCTCATGGTCTTTAAACATTTGAGGGCTTCTAAAACCCCCAGGGGTGGCCGACTGTGTTTTCTTATTACTGTTTAAGGAATTATGCACCAATTCATGAGTGCCATCTTCGGCACCTAATATATTTTTCAAATAATGCATAAATCATGTTAAAATGATGAGAACGTATTTTACAACATAGTTATGACAACCTCCCAAGTAAAGGATTTTTTGAAGGTCATGTTGGAATCATTACAGCTGATGGTTTTTCAGCTTCACTTTTAAGCAGAATTGCTTTGTGCGAGCAGATAAAGCACATTTCACTGATAAATGAGAAACAAACAAGTGTCCCATGTAGCTGTCCTCAATAAGAAGTGCTACACAGTGAATCCAGCCTAACCGTGAGCAGTAACCAGATGGCGAAGCAACATTTGACACATGACTTATCAGCCGATGCCCACGGCCACGCGCCCCATTCACTCTGGGTTTGACCTTGATTGTCTTTCAGACGCTGTCAGTCACACTGGCACGTGGCTCTTCAATCCAAGGAAAGTTTCCTCTGTAACTACAATCAGATGGCTCTGGAGGCATCACTGTCAGTCCCAGAGTCATCCCCAAAGGCAGGCTTCCTACGGATGTCTGTGATAGTCAACAAACTTCCCGTGACAATGCTGCCAAAAGGCAATTTATCCTGCATTTGAGATAAGTTTGCCAGAGCAAGCTATCAGGAGAGACCAATTCAAGAAACTGAATTGGGGAACTTAATTCAACGGATAAGGAAAGCCAAGAGTAAGCCTAAGAATAAAAAATAAATAAAAAAAATCAGCAACTTTCTTCCACTCACGCGTCCTATGTAATATTTAGGGAAACATGGGTCATCCAAACTGTGCTTGCCAGGAGCACCAATGAGCACGTGGACCCAAAATGTGTTTCTTATGTGAAAAGCACGAGAAAGAATTTGTTTTCAGAGAGAGCTACGCCCCGATGCCAGTACACTGTTTGCTGCACAACCCTGAGACGCCGGAACTTTCTAGGCCTCACTTTTCTGATCTGTGAAGGGAGGGCACACAACTTAACTTTCTGGGCTACCTGAGAATTGTTAGGTAACAAATATCGATGGACTTCACAACATATGTGACCACATAAAGCTGTTCACAAGTGTTAGCTCCATCCCTGTCCTTCTAGCAAACATTTTACTAAAAGAAATAGAATTTTTAAAAGATTGGACACATTTTCTTACCAGCTTTTGAAATCGAAGCTGATGGAAAATGCACAAAACTGGAAAGCACATTATGTGCAGGACTCTCATATTTCTGCCATGTAGCTACGATCGACATAGTCAATATACCTCCCCCACCTCAGTCAGTAGCCACGGGCGACAGATGGCTACCGAGCACTTAACATGTGGCTAATTATTTTGTGTGCGTGTGCTTAACACAAGAATACTCATTATTCCCCACCATTTCTGTAGGAATTTGGGGGTGTTCTAGAAGCTGCCACCCAGGGACGCAGCTGAAGGCGGGACTCAGACTGAGGACCCACTTCCCAGATGACTCATCACGTGATCAGTGATTTGAAGCCACTTCTGGCAGGATGCCTTCAGTTCTTTGTCATGGAGACACTGCCAAGGGCCTGCTCGAGTCTCCTTGGGGTTCCACATGCCACTGGCTTGCCCCAGAGCAAGCTGAGCCAAGAGACAGCAAGGCAAAAGCTGCCACGTGTCTTTAACAGCCTCATCACAGATGTCAGACAATGTCATTTCCAAAATATGGCCGATCTTAACTGAGGTATAAGCCGTAAGTAAAATGCACCCCAGCTTTGAAAGACTTAGTACCAAAAAAAGGTAATTTTTACACTGAATTGCTTTGAACTAATGATTGTTTGAAATAAAATGTACTACTAAAATTACCTGCTTCTTACTGCTTTTCTGTGGCTACCGGAAAAATTTAAATCACATATGTGGTTCGCATAACATTTGTAAAGGACAGTGCCGGTATATATAGCTGTTCTTTAATGGAAGTTTGAATAATCAAACTTGGCAGAGGCTTCTAGAATCATACGCGTAGCCCGCCCCACACTAAACAAAGCCTTTGGAAGTTAAAATACACAGGGGTATGAGTAGGTGAATGTTAAAAGTTCTGAAGCGAGAATAATGTGAGCAAAACAAAAGTTCAGAGTAAAATTGCGAGTGGGGGTACTGGACACGCAAAACACACTGTCCTCAATGCCATTCACAGTATATTCCTTAATGGGGTAATATTTGTTGGTACAGCTACCACTGCATGGAAAGCACTCATCCGTGCTGAGAGCTGAAGTTTATTACCTCAAGTTCATTGGATGTGCAAAGAATTCTATTAATGAAAACTCAGTTTCTCCTCTCCTGACCAGTTCATCCTCTTCGGGCTGTTAGGGGAATGTCAGCTCGACAGCACTCCTTAATCCATAAAAGAGAAGACCGGGAAGCAACCTTTCTTATTTTCCACAAAAAAACCCCAAAAAACAGTAATCCCAGGGATGATTCTGATTTGGCCAGAACTATTTTAATTATGGGAACACTTAATAAGGTACAAATGACCATGTGCGATTATATGATAATGACTCTTAATATAATTACTGTGCCGTGCAGCTTTGTGAGACATCAGCAGATGGTTACCTGTGAACTGCAAGGTAACTGATCGTAGGACATTTATACTTGCAAGCGATCACAACCACCTTGGAGTACAATGAGCCCATGAGGAACGTGAGGAGGGCAGGAGGATGGGGCCACTGACTCAACAGGGCTGTCACAGGAAGACTGGATCGTGAATCGACTTGCTCGGCCCCAAGCTAAGCGATGCACTGTGCCTGCCGTTAGTAGGTTCTCGGTCCAATTTCATTGGCTATTTACCTGGCCTATCTAGGCTCAGCTCACCAATCAAGAGATGTCTTCATGTATGCACCATCTGTGTTGTGTATTCAAAGCCGTCTTAGTAACTAATCACACTTAGAGTTGGAAGAGAAACGAACAGAGTGTCTATACAAAAAACGGGACACAAGTAATGACAGAGGTAAAATGTCTCAGGACCACACAGACAGCCACTGAGAGAGCAAAGTGCTGCCAGACCTTCTCATTCCCAGCCTAGGACTGCACTGCGCTCAGGCCTCAAAAACCTATTCCCTTCAAATACTACTGCACAGCGTTGCCATATTTACACGTCAACCCTCAAGCCTAGCATAGGGCTCAATTTTAATCTCATCCTAAATATTAACACCTGAAAATCCATCCGTTTGACATTAATCACATTTTTCTAAATTGCACTAAGATCAGCATGTGTCTCTTAATATAAAGACTACTTCCTGTGGTGGAATGCTTATGACACTTGGTGAAACACTATGTTATATCACACACTCCCACTGTATGCTAGAATGTATCTGTAATTCTTTGAGGCTAAAAATGGCTCAGAATAGCACTCTGCACTTCAGAACACAAAACGGGGGGTGGGGTGGATTATAAGACCCTTTGTGTAGAGCAATGCGTTACATATGAACTCCGTGCAAAGACAGTTACCGGCCTGGCCCTTGAGAAGTTCAGAGCTCTCAGGGAGTGTAAAGACCTCACATAAATCCATTCCATGTCAGGCAGCACGGAATGCACACTAGAAACGTGGTGCGTCCCGCAACAGAATTCCACAGGCCCTAGACATATCACTCCTGCAACAAGTGGACAGTGAGTGGTATCTTCGCAGTGGAGGAAGAAAAGTAGCCAGGGCTTGAAGGGTATTTAAGTTTAGAAATGTCACGTAAGGACATATAAGACAGAATGCAAAAAAAATCAAGATAGAAAAAAAGGGAGGCATGACTGATAGTTAAATTTTATGCATGAACTGGGCTAGGCCATGGTGCCTAGCTGTTGGGTCAAACACTCGTCTTGATATTGCTGTGAAAGTATTTTGTAGATGTGACTAAAATCTACGATCAGTTGAATTTAAGTAATGGAGATTACTTTAGCATGCGATACATTACAATAAAGTGGCTGGGCCTCATCCAATCAGTTGAAGGTCTTAAAGCAAAAACTGTGGTATCCTGGAGCTGGAATTCTGCCTCAAGACTGCAACATCGAAAGCTTGCCTGTGTTTCCAGCCAGCCACCCTGACCCACAGATTTCAGACTCAAGACTACAGCATCAACCCCTGTGTGAGTGTCTGGCCTGTCAGCCCGCCCTACATATAATAACAAAATACATTATAATATATTCCTATATTATATTGTTGCAAATATAACGTGTACATATTCCTTTATTATTATATGGAGAGAGAGAGAGACTGACCGACCTACTGGCTCTGTTTCTCTGGAGAATCCTAACTGATACAGCATGTTAAGATTAAGGTAAATAAATACAAGCATACAGGTAAACTCTGGAAAAGTAGACTTGGAACAGACAGCAGAGGCCTGCTGAAGAATGCCGATGTGAGGAGGGATTCACGGCGAGTAGAAAACAATCCAGATGTGCTAGGGGGACATGTGTCTCACTGGCATCCCTGAGGGACCAGAGAGAAAAGATACTGGACACAGAAAGCCCGGGTAGAAGGTCATTACCAACTTGTGATACTTAACTTTCCAATACAATATTCTGTGAAAATGACACTGATAACGCTGAACCCCTTCCTGTAACAAAACGGAACAGTGATGAGATCACATACTCTCACCTGTGCATCTGACTCGGGAGCTCTTTTGAGAAAACAGCTCTAGCCACTCTTGCTTTAAGCGTTCTTGTTTCCACCGTCCCTTAATTGGATACACACCCTAGAAGTACTCACCGCAACTCTGCTTTTACCTGCATTTCTTTATTTGACAGGGAAATGGGCATCCAATGTTTATGAAAAAAGATGTTTCCCTGTGACTCCAGGAAGTGGCTTTTTAATTCCTATTTTTGCACACGTGTATGCAGGTCTGTAGGTTTTCCTGGGTGTTTGCCACAAAGGTAACTCTTTGCTCATTTTCTCTTGACTTCTGTTTGACACAAAGTTATTCCTCAGTACATTCTTGAAATTCAGAGAAGAGTCCAACTTCACGAGAGCGGCCCTGCAGTTTCTTGCACTATTTCTTGCACTATTAGTGCTAGTAGAGAGAACAGAGTCTTTATGTTACATGTGAGCTGACTTTCAAAGCAATGCATCTCCCAAAATACGTAAAATATTAGATTGGTGCAAAAGTAATTGCGGTGTAAAAGGTTAAAAATAACTGCAAAAACTGCAATTATTTTTGCACCAACTTAATACATTAAAATATACCCAGTGAATTTAGGAAGAAAAAAAAGGTGGTGCTCTTGATCCAGTTTGCCTGAGGCATTTCATGCTGATCTGGTAACACTTTTTTCTTTAAAGAAGTCTTATATTAATAAGTCGTTAGCAAACATCCTCCATTATTTTGATCATACACGGGTGCCACCAAAATTGTTTACTTAATATTTTTCAATTCATGTTTTCAATTTAAATACCTACATTACACTTGTCCTAACCAAGAGAACTTGGGAAAGCATGGATTTATTATGCTACTTATATTTTCCTAATATACACTATACTATGTATATTTAAATATTAAAACAAAATTGTAACTATCACAAAATAACCATAGCACCCCTACAAGTATACACATCCTAGCTGTCAAAGCTGCAGTAAGAAGTAAACTTTAGACCCTTTAGTTAACGCTGCATTCCTAGTGGCGCCATGGTCCTGACACTGAATGTGTCCTGTAAAGTTTCCTGTAAAAGACCACACCCCCGACTCCCGAAAGGTCTGCCCATCCTGGAAAGCCATCACTGGCCGGGGAGGTCGTGCACGTCCTGTGTGACGTCAGGAAGCACGGTGGGTCCTGGTGCATGGAGCGCCAGGGAGGGCAGGGAACTCGGCCTAGAACGCGTCCTCTGTCCTTGTGTCACTACCCAGTCACGCTGCCCTCCTTAGGCTCCATGAGTTTTTTTTTTTTTTTCAGATACAAGGAATAAGCCACATTTGCAGGTCACTTCAGCTAATGAGCTTGCTGTAAAGATAAACGGGTTGGTAATGGCCTTGTGCTGCCTCTAGTAACTTCGTTCTTTACACCAACTCTGTCTTGTGCTAGCTGTGTGCCCATGGTGTCTGACCGCTGGCCTCGCTGTACCCTTCAGCCTCCACTGTCTGTTCATTCCCTCCTGGGACCTGACTGGGTCGGTGTCACCATGACATCCCCAGCACGCCTGTCAGCCAGAGCGCCAGCCAGGCCACTTCCTAAAGGTCGGCAGCCTTTGGAGCAGGGAGCCATCTTGGTTCATCGACTGTGGTTAATAGGACGATGAAATCCTCAGTGTGGGCTTAGAGGGCCTCTCGCTTCAAACCCTCCCACATTCTTAAACTCACTTTCTTGTCTTTCTCTTAGAGAATTCACAATCTAGTAAGATAAGATTGATATACAAATATACACAACAAGGCTGTTTGAAACGCATGTCACAGCAGACAGGTCACAGTGGGACAAGAGCTCCCTGCCTCATTGCTGGTGGAAGTACAGGAACGTCACTTGGCTGAGGTGAGGCCTGTCCTGTGAGGGGCCACAGAAACCCAGTGACCACGCTTGCTCAGAGAGGGAGCAGCTGAGGCAGGCATTGCGCTTCCAGAGTGTTTTCTCCTACTGTATACACGGTCCCCCGCTGCCCGCCTCCTAGCAATAGCCTATCTCTTTATAGCCACTAAGAGCTCTCCATCCGACAGAAAGCTCTGCTCGGGATAAATGAACCATCAGTCTAATAAACATGTAAATAAGGCACTGTGCAAATCGGGAGGATGGAGTGTGTGATGCAGCTGATAAACGAACACCGCTAAGTTAGGTTACGGGATAAACACAGACCGGTCACATCCAAGTAATTAAATGGGTATCCAGTAGCATCCTTTCTGATATTTACCATCTCTAATAAGGTGTGTACTTTTTCCCTCTAACGATCTCCATTTTAATTTTTAATTTTTATTTTTTTGCTTTTAATTTCAATTTTTCTTTTTTTCATGGTCGCTTTGATAAGTGTGAGTTCTCCTTGTGTCTGACTGAGAACTTCTATTAGTCTCTCACTGTAGCCCTGTCCTGTACACAGCATTAAACTTTCTCTAAACGACTCTGGTTCTGGGCTGTGACAGGCCATGTGCTGCAGACAGCGAGAGCATGTGTCCCCACTCCCTGATCTGACAAACACCACGGGCCCCATAAACAGGTCCCAACAGGTCCCAACAGCTCACCCGCAGCATGAATCACAGTGAGTGGCTCGGACCCCCTTTAAGGGTTCAAGTACATGGATGGGGCCCTTACGGATTTTCCAGTTGTGTGACATAGTTTCCCAACTCTTACGTGGGAAAGAAAGAAGGTCCAAAACAAAACCAAAACAAACAAAACCTGCTTAAACTCCCATCCTGGTCTTCCAAATTTCTTCACATAGATATCATTTGAATTTTTTAAAATCCAAACATACGTACATGTGCAAAATTTTTGAACATTGAAAAGGAATAGTTTGCAATGTTATGGACTAAACTCTGAATGTAAAATACTTAATTCTCAGTCAGATAGGAACCTCACGGCAATGTACACAAATGAGCACTTCCAGTGCAAACCAAGGCGGGGTCATAACATGCTGAAGTGAACAAAATGCATACAGGAAAACTGCACTAAATTATGTGGCATTTAATTTCATCCTCATCTGCACCCACACTATATTTAGTCTGAAGCATTAAAAAAGAATAAATCTAAACAAAAAATAAAACACTGGAGGCATACTTAAAAGATACAAGATCAATATCTAGTGTACAAATGATAGTGGTTTCAGCTTAATTTCAATGCAAACATTGTAATCAATCAATTTATAGCAAGAACCCAGAGAGACTACTTTAGATTTTACTATTAAAAAGTGATGAATTTAGTTGACCTGAGTATTTATCTGATTCCTGTCGCTGGAGAACACTTTGCCCATCAAAATAACAGGAGACAAGGCTTTCTGAGTCCTGCCTCACGCACACAAACCTCCAATCACAACTTACTTAACCGACCCTGGTACTTGACTGTCTCTACTTAACAACATGTTTGAAGTATGGAGGATGTCTTCTAGCCTAATCATGACGTACTGTCCTCTTTTCCCTTCCCTCTGTGTGACATTGTAATTTAGAACAAGAAATATGTGTGTGAGCTTCACCCAGGGTTCCTGGCACAGAGCTCCTAAAACCTTTGGAATTTCCTGGGTGACAGGATTGTGTTTTGTTTTAATGAGGCGACTTTTGATGGGCTCCTGGATGGGGGCTAGTTGCCACCACGAAGAACAGACCATGTTGAGAAGCTCAGAACTTTCAGCCCCACCCCCATCCTGTGGGAAGGGGAGAGGGGCTAGAGATGGATTGAGCGGCCGATCATGCCTACCTGATAAAACCTCCACAAAACCCCCAAAAGTCCAGGGTCCCGAGAGCTTTTGGGTTGGTGAATACAATCCCTGTACATCCCATCCCAACCCGACCTGGACAGACGCTGTTGCACTTGGGACCCTCCCAGACCTCGTCCTGTGTCTCTCTGCATAAGGCTAGTCACCTGTATCCTTTATTGTGTCACACACCGGGAGACATAAGTAAGTGTTTCCCTGAGTTTTGTCAAACTGTCCTGGCAAAAATGGTTGGATCCAAGGAAGGGGTCATGGGAAACTCAACTTGCAGCCCAGTCAGACGGCAGCGGTGGGTCACCTAGGGCCCTGCTCCTGTGACTGACACCTGATGCAGGGAGGTGGTCTAGTGCGGCGGATCCGTCCCATGTACGGTCTGTGCTCCGATAGTGTCAGAGCTGAGCTGGCCTGGGGTGGGGAAACAAACACGTCTGGTGTCAGAAGTGCTGTGAGAACGGCAGTGGTGGGGGACGAGGGAGACGCACACACGAAGGCTTTCCTTCACGCTGCTCTGTGCTCCACCCTTTCAATCAGCCTTTGTGCTCTGGCTGCATCTGGAAAAATTCTGATCCTACATCATCCTTAGGCCAACATCCACCATATCAGGAGCTCAAAGCAGAAGTGGAGTCATTTCCACCTCTTTCCGCCTCTGGGGACCCATCAGTCGCACACGAGCCCATGGATCTCTCATCTCTTCACCACCCTCATCCCAGCCCCACCAGCTCTTCCTGTTTCTGAGCTTCTTCCTACCCCTATTCTTCATGGAGTCCTCAATGGCCTTTGTAAAAGCTCTAGCACGATCCTTGCTGTTTATACCCTTCCAACAACCTTCCTCTGTGTCATCCTAAAGTCCAGAAAACTTAGCATGACCGAACAGCTCATAGTCTGAGACCCCCTCTCCAGCCTCAGCCTCCAGCAGCCCTTCTTGTCAGCCACGACGACGTCCTACCAATTCTGAGAATTACCATCCCCTGTCCTGCACCTCTGCTCTCTCTCCCTTTAAAACACAAAGCTTCCTCCCTATATGCCCAGCCAAGACTTGCCCCACGTGGGTGCCCTCTATGACTCACTCACAGCACTCGGTACCCATTTTCATCACTTGCCAGGACCATAAACAAACAGAGAACGGTTTTCAGCATCTATTGCCCCGGCCCTGAGGCCGGCACAGGGAGCAGGGGCTGTGCCCTCTTACCCACCCTGCACACTTGGGACCTAGCGCAGAGCTGTGCACAGGAGAAGGTGCTCCCTGTGGACTTGGTGAATTCAAACACCACATGTGAGATGTGGACACAGGGGCTGCACATTTAACACCCCTGCACATGCACACCTGAAGCAGCAGAGACGCCGGCCCTCAGCCAATGACAACACAGCCCTAGTCACTGGTGGGGAGTCTGGAAGACCTCAAGGAAGGCTTGGATGGTTTGAAAGCCTTTAGAGAGCTGGGTGACGGATCACCTGGTCCGGCGCTCAGAAGATGCTTAAGACACGCCAGCAGTCACGGTAACAGCTAACTGAGAACCAGCTGTGGGCCGAGCCCTGCGCCATGCAGGCAGCATGCATTCTGTCCCATTTCCTCATCACAACCCACTGACGTGAGGACTGTTATCTCTACAGTGGGATTGCTGAAACTGGGGCTCAGAAGGCTCACCTTGGTTGCCTGGTGTCACAGCGGGACAATTACTACACGGCACCAGCAAGGACTCAAGCTGAGCTTTGTCTGACTTCAGATCCTAAGCTCTCAACCTCTACAGATGCTCTCTCCTGATTCCCCAGCAGCATGTGCACGACCTTGCCCATGAGGCCTCTCCACTTGGTGCACGGCGGCCTTTTCAGGAAAACGTGGGCTCAGACCCTCGGACCGCAATGCTGCTTCCACCTGACAATCGACAGAATGCACATTTATGGTCACAGAAGGAAGCCTGCAAGGCTGACATTCGATGATAAGAAATTGTGAGCTTCTACTTGAGCTTTTCTGTGCCAAATTAGAGAACTACGCATTTGACTAGATTATTTTTCAAGCAATTTTATTATAATAGCACGAACAGAAGAAATTAGAGAGATAGAGGGGAAAGCAAAGCAAAGCAAAGGAAGAGTCTGGATGAGGTCTGGAGTTCAACAACAAGGACAGAGAGAGAGTCATTTCCTAATGTGTAAATCACCTAACCAGCTGGAGGCAGGTGGGCCAAGGTCAAACACAAATGTGGGCCAGGTTGGTCAAAGGATTAAAGTAAATGTTAACAAAAAAAAGTCAGGCTGTGTGAAACTGACCTGATTGTTCAGAAGAAAAAAGATCAGAGTGGGACGAATGTCATCCACTTACACACTGCTTAAAAAATATAATAGGGCATCCTTTGTGGCTGCTGACAGATCTGTCTACAAATCACCTGCAAAAAAGAGAGGAAAAGGCTCATGTCCCTCACATATCAGATTGCTGGGACAGTCATCAGACAAAGGCTCCAAGGCTCCAAGGCTAGGTGGACGACCCATTTAGTGCCAAGTCCACAGGCTGGGAGACGGGCTACCTCTCACGGGGCTGAAAGCGCCAGCACACGTGGCACACATCACACTTGAGAAGCTTGGTAATGAACCTTAGCTGGTCAGGGTGCCAGGAGACCAGGTACGGATGCCGAGAGCTCTACTTTGTTCCAATCACTGAGGGAGAGGCAGGGGCATCTGGGCTGAGGGCAACTGCACACCCCACCCCTGCCCCGCTGCACCTCAGCTCCGCCAGGTCATTGAAGGGCTGCAATGGGTCACAGGGTCACAGTGTGCCCTGCCCTGACTCACGCTGCACCAACAATGGGTCCCAACGTTTTTAAATCTGCGGATTGAACCCCTCCCAAAAAACAAAATAAACAAGCCCAACACAGCTTTGCCCCTCCAGAAAAACCAAAGATCTAAACAATGGGCGCAGCTTCCCAAATCGCACGGCCTGAGCACCCCCTTCCCTGCGGACACCACCCCACCACCCCCTGCGGCCGTGACTGTCTGATCCTCGCAGGCGTGTCCCTGTGGGCTTCTGCGGTCCCTGCCGGTGGGACAGTCCACTTGCCCGTGTCAGTGACAATTTAGCCACTGAGAGTCTAAGTGCTTCTCACAAGTGCAGCTGAAAAAGGTGCAGGTAACCTGCCCGGCCATCGTCCTCCACACCGAGCATGTGTGAAGGTTGCCGTGGGCGGTACAGACCAGCCTGTCCCTCATCATCCTTGTCGCAGTTGTAGAGACCAGGACCACGTGTGCGTGGGAAGACTGTTAAATAAAAGCTTCTAATGGTCAAAGGCATGTCAAGGAACACCGAGTACAAACGTAGTGAAACACTGACGGGCAAATAGTGGGGGATGGTAGACTCTGGGAAATGTATCTAAGCTCCCTCCATGAGCACTGTAGGAAAACAGCATTCCCCTTTGTTGGTGTTTTCGCCATAAGCTGCATTTTCTGGAACATAAAAGTGGATGTGTAACTTTCCACTCTGTCTTATTTACTGGGTTGTTAAAAAGCCCTTCAAACGTTTTCGCTTCCCACCTAGTCAGGATGGCCGAGGTTAAGGAACAGGTGAATTAAATCCTGACAACTTCTCCTAAAATGAACCCAAACACTAGTCTTTGTAATTTAGGGAATGGGATTGAGACTCCACTCTAACTTCAGTAGAAATTAAATCTTCCAAATTTGGGATTCTTTTTGTTTTGTTTTTTTCAATTCATGTTGTTAGATTCCTGGGAGTGATTTTGTACAAATCTTGCTCATTCAGCCATGTTTCTTGAATGAAAACAGTGATTGATTCTACACCCACTTATGAAAGACTATTAATTTCTGAGAAAAACCAAAGGGAAAAGTTTCTAAGTCAGGAACTAAATCATTCAAGATAAACTGAAAGCATCCATTCAAAACTACAAACATGGCAATCATCACAATTTGGAATGAATATGTTTTCATGTATAAAACTAGCACGTCCTGGACACGTCCTGTAAGTCATCACTATCATGGGACATCTCACTGGGCATTTCAATGTATCATCACAAAAACTCATGTTTACACGGGAGGAAACAGATCTCCAAAAGTGTATCCAAAGTCACCCAGGTACTAAGCCACAGAGTCAGATTCTGAAACCAGAAACAATGCTAGAGATTGTTCATCTTTTATTGTTACAACGTAGAGGCGACCCCCAAGGTGCACAAGTAAAACCCGGGAAGATCCCTTTCCATTGGTTGTACCCAGCAGAGTCTGCGTCACACAAGGCCCTCTAATGGCCTGCCTGGACCAGCCCCTTCGAAACATCAGGAGCCATTGACTCCAGGACTGCCATCCCAAGTCGCCTTCCCCACCCACCTTCCCCACCGAGCTCAGCAAGTGTCCCTTCCCAGCGTGACACACGTCTTGTTCCTGGCCCATCTCACTCCCCCCCGGAATGCACATCTTCTCCCCATATTTTTGTGTCTCGTCCTAAAAGCCTCTTCCTCTAAGGAGCCATTCACTCATCAATCAGCCCATTTTCACTTCTATTACCCACCAGCCCTTATGTAATCTACTTTATTATATTCACATGTGCTTACTTCGCTTATTTCACTTTTAAAATATTTTTTTCCGCGTATCTGCATGTGTAACAGAGTAACTGCAAATCAGAAAACAAAACTCCTCTGTCTTTAGAAATCTAGCTGGGGAAGTCATGACAGAAAAATATCTTGAGGACACAAGCGAAAAGAGAAAAAGGGACGCTATTAGGCAACCTGGAAAGAGGACGTACAGACATACAGAAGCGACATTCGAATGGTGCCACAATGACTGACAGACATAAGAACAGCACCCTCGACACAGACTTACTGATTCCAAAACAGCCAGGAGTATGTGTGGCAATTTATAACTTTTATTACTCTCATAAGGAGGGAATAGATTGCAAGCTCTTAACACACATCACGGAAATGTGTCCAGCCTTCCTCGTGACGTCATTCAATGGCAGAGACACCGAATCTGGAGCCAGAAGATTCGGTCTGGTCCTAACCCACCACGTCACGCCATGTTCCTGTGATGAGTCACCTGACCGCTCTCGGCCTCCATCTCCTCATTTTACAAAACAGACATTCATGGAGGGTCTACAGTGACTCGCACACCAGAGGAAACAAATGCTTCTCCACGCCAGGGTGCACCTGCAGGCATGTCTTATTCTCCCAGCCCCCTCTGCACAGCCCACACGTGTCACGGGCAGAAGTCCTGGGGCCTCCACGCCAGGGAGCAGACACCTGACCCTGTCCCTGCTGGCTGCTGCCACACACGGCTGCTGTTTAAGGACGCGGCCCTGCTGCCAGGGCTCCTGCTCAGACAGTCCCAGGTGCAGGCCCCGCGTGGCCCAGGGAAAACAGTTCCACTTCCTTAAGGCTAAGCTCGTCCAAGATGCCCGGTTCTTGGGCTTCCATGATTCTCGTGGCTCAGAGTTTTAAATTTCCACCAACAGCCACCTCCCAAGTCCCCGGCTGGTCATGGAAGCATTGGGCAGGTATGGGTGTGGCATCTACCATCTCCCCGAAATCCCATTTGTATTCCCTCAGACGCCCCCAGGTATCCCTTCTGAGGCAGCTGAGCCCCTGGCCTGGGCTTAGGGGGACAATCGCATACGCTTCTAAGGGGAGGGAGTCTGGAATGACTGTCACTGGGGAAGAGGCAAACCCATGTAAAACACCTCCCTTATAGGGTGTCACCTGCAAACTGTAATTATGGAGGACGGTAAATGTTTGCACGGAAAAGTAAAGGTACAGTAAGGAAGCAACACAGGAAAACTAACGTAGATTGGAGGGTCAAGGAGGACCTTTGGGGGAAACGGCGTAGAATCTGAGCGGGTGAGAACGGATGTGAATTACCTACAGACATTCAGGAGCAATGAGCCAAGTGTGCAAGGCCTCTGGGGCAGAACGAGAGAGGTGTGTCTGAGGAAATACATCAAAGGCCAATGTGGCTTCACAGAACACAGGGGAGAGTGAGGACAGGTCCTGGGCAGGAGGCCAGGTGCACACCAAGCGGACCATGGGCTACAGGGTCCCCAAGACGCTACAGGGTCCCCAAGATGCTACAGGGTCCCCAAGACGCTACAGGGTCCCCAAGTCGCTACAGGGTCCCCAAGACCCTCCAGATCACCGTATTTAGGGCTCAGTGTCCATCGCAACCCAGCAGAAAAAATCATTCAAAACTAGTTTTCAGTCAAGTCAAGGAAACGGGATCTGAGTCCTCAAATAACATTTGGGGGTGTCCTCTGTTCTTAGCACAAGTCCTGGGGGACCCCACTGTCTCTCCTGTCACAAAGTTCCCTCCCAGGTAGGCTCTGTCTTTGTATATCCTCTGGCACCACTTGCCCCATGACTCGGAACACACACGCAGCCCCGTGCTCAGCAGCAGATGGTCTGGGGCCTGAGATGCAGGAATGAACGAATGCAGGCAGGTAAGCGGCGGATCAGAGAGGTGGGGAACGCAGGTGTACAATTAGCTCTCTGAACAAGGAGGAGATTATGCACAAGGCTCATGGTATTACAGTCCCCAGCTCTTTCTGGAAACAACTCCTTCAGAGGAAAAATGGTTAAATAAAAATGACTGGCAAGGTGCCAAAGTCTAAGACACTGAAACACATAGATTCTGAAAAAGGTACCTGGACCAAGAGAGAGACAGATGACGGGAGAGGCTGTGGAGCTGTGAGACCCAGGACACTGGGGCTTTGCCATCTATCAAATCTATTGAGATGAGCGGGATGTTTTTCTCTGAGCAGTCCCCCACTGATAGATAGAGATTCTAGTGATTTCATTTCCTCTGTATTTCTTGGGTTCTTTCATGGATCGCGCAGAGAATGATTAAATGGCTTTTCTGTACTTTTTGTTAAATTTGACTCTTCCCACGAATTGGGGGTGGTTCCCATGGGAACCCCTGCACATGGTATAAGAGTAAAACACATCACAGACACTCATTTGAGTCTCTACTGAAAGCGCCCTTGGAAAACACTTTATTCCACATTTCCATGGTACAGACATGTGAACCCAGGTCTAAGGAAGGGAGGCCTCTTGTATTCGGCTTCATCCTCATCCCAAGTAAAGATCATGGAACGTCTTCCGATCAAAAACACACAAACAAACAAACAAACAAACCTGCTATTTTGCCGACAAACTCAGACAAGGACACATACCAGAAATCATCTGTAATGTCACTTGTTGCTAGGATGGTTCAGTGTGGACTGGAATTTGAAGGCGAGAAAAACGATCTTATCCATTTTTTTTCACAGACAACAGAAACTATCATTCTGAACATGGCAGAATGTAAATCTTAATGAATTGACCAACATGACATCAGATGGCCTCAACTAGGCATCCTTCACATAAAGTACAGCTGGAAATAAATGATAAAAAATAATTCTCATGTGCATTTACGTTTTTCATTCAATCTCAAAACCCGTGTCAGCTCTTAAAGCTGAAGTCCCAACATCACCGCTTTGTAAAACGTCTCCCACCTCCAACGCAAGGACACCAACACCCTCTCTGACCCCAGAAGTGGAAACAGCCTCTTGGCCGTTCTCCCCACTTTCCCTCCAGACCCTTCTGCACACACTAGTCAGAGCAACACGTAACAGACGGACAGACCACTGTTTACACAGTGCCAGGACCTCTCAGCTCACTCCGAATAAAACCCACGGTCCCTTGGCGACGGCCCCTGTCAGTGCCATTCCCCGTCCCTCCCACAACACGCCTCAAGAAGTCGTTTCACTCACTGTGGCCAATTGCTCTCCTCCTACATCAAGTTTAAACCCGTGCTGATGAGCCTGCACCTCCGTCAGGCCTGCGAAACGGCTTTGATCCAGCCAGACATGCCCCCGGGCTCCCAAATCCCACCTCCAGCCAGCAATTCTTAGTGGTGGCCTCCTCCTCCATCATGGCTGTGCCCACCTCCCTTTCAGGGAAATGTGCCTTCCCTCGTCCCCGCTGGGCGGAGGCTCCCTCTCAGTGTTCTCTGCGGGTCGCCCCTCCTCCAGAAGCTTGTGAAGATGCAGTGATGCAGTCCTCGGTCACCCTCTCCGGACACTCCCTGCCGTTTCAAATACCATCCACAAGCCAGTAACACCTGCAGTTCTATCTCCGGCCGGACTTCTGAACGGGACTCCCATACGCAAGCACCTTCCCGTCACTGCTCAGGTGCTCCTGGCTGAGTGACTTCTGCATAAAACCTCTGCGTGACAGATCACCCCAAACTCAGTGACTTATCACAGCAGCCCGTCATGGATCTGTGGGTCGGGCAGGGTCTGATGACATCAGGCGGGCTCAGGGGCAGCCCTGCGTCGAGTCAGAAGTCCTTGCATTTCCCTGGGGCAGCTCCGCTCCCCCACACTCACTGGGGACCCTGTCAGAGGACACCAGCTCTCACCTGCTCTGGAAGATGGACGTGCAGGAGGCTGAGCCCCACGCTGTGAGCACATTTCAATCCCACTTGTCTCACCCACTGGCGGTCACACTGCCAGGCCCAAGTCAGGAGGGGTTATACTGTGTCGGGGGACACGAGGGACACTGACCCCACGTGTAACAGACGCCTCCCACTTTACATCTCACAGCTCAGGCTGCCCGAACACGAGCCAGCAGCAGCTGTCCTGTTGCCCATCGCCACGTCCTGCGGCCTCTACACCAAACACGCACTCCTCCTCGGCTCCTCTTTCTCTCACTTCACTGCCGGGAGTCTTCAAAATGCAACCAGGATCTGACACAGTGTCGCTGTTTCTTCCACCAGCCTTGCAGCAGCCACCAGGGTGTGGCTGCCGGTGGTCCCACGACTGTGCTGACAGGTCCCTGCTCCCCGCCTACCGGTCCATGCCCCTTACTCATCACTCACTCCACTCAGAGTCCAAATGAAGTCCTGGCAGAGGGTGACAAGGAATCCCATGCTGTCACCTCTCTCTCTCTCGCTCTCTCTCTCTCGCTCTCTCTGCTCTGGTCACAGGGCATCCTTGAGACTTTCTGAGCAGACCAGGCTAATGCTGTTATGGCTCTGGCACTAGCTCTTACCAAACCCGGTGGTTTCTCCCTGCAGATGCCCACATGGCAGACTTCCCCAGCTCCTTCACTGTTTGGCTGAAATGTCACCTGCTCTGTGAAACCTGCATTGACTTCACTACTTTAAACTGTAGCCCACTTACCCCCTTGCTCCTAACCCCCATTATCTCTCCACATTACTGATTAGCTCATGGTCTGCATAATTACCTCCTTTATTGTCTGCCCCGCAGTGCCATCCACCCCCAGCCTGATAACATAAGCATCACAAGGAAACCGTTTATGTTGTTCACTGGTGTGCACCCCACACATCCGGGAGAACACCCCAAAGGCTCCTGGGGCTGGACTCAGCCCTTCATTCCCCTTCCCACCCGGAACGAGCTCCTCTCGGCCTCAGAGCCCTGACACTTTTGTTGCTTCTGCCTGGAAACTTCTTTGCCCGACAGTTTCCGTCACCATTCAAGTCTCTACGCAGCTCCCACGTCCTCACAGCGGGCTCCTGGTCCCCTCGTCTAAAGCTCACGCCTTCTTCCTGCCTCTGCCCCATTTTCCTGCTCCGATGTCTTCGTCATACTTTCCCAGCTTCCCAAACACCTTCTATTTGCTAGGCTCTCACTGTGGCTCCTCCTGTGAGGGGTGAAAGCCCCTTAGGGCCAGAACGTGGTTGATCTTAGTCATGTCCCCTCCATGCCCTGGAGCAGTGCCTAGTGGGCCAGGAAAGCTCCAAAAATACGTGCTTCATAAATAAGGTCCTCCGTCGTGGAGGGAGAACAAATCTGTCCCCGTGATGGGCAAGAAAATCGGTAACTGCATTGAAGGGAGGGCAGGCTTTAGGAAATTCAACAGAAGCAACCTGAGTTCTGTGGTTGGACAGAGTGTCCCCAAGTTCAGTCACCCTTAAAACCTGCACACAACCCTACTTTTCCAACATAGAGATGCTTAAGAACTACTCGAAGGGAAAACGGAGAAAATGAGCTTCTGCACTCATTTTAGGTCACTAATTCTCTCAATAGGAAAAGATGCATAAAATGAGCTGGCATGTTATTTGATGTTTCACATGATTAAGTGCGAGAGGAGACAGCTTTGAAGTAGCTGCCACATGAGCCCAGGGGAGGACATGTAGACAGATAGTCAGACCATTCCGTGCAAACACCCGTCTCTAATAAGGGAGAGAGACCAGAGAGATGTCTGCCCTGCACCTGGGTAGAGCTACTTGCAATGTCAGATTCTCAAGAAAGGCAAGGGAATGAAGCAGTACTAATTCTTCAAGAATATTAAGTACAGTTATGTTAAGAATTAGTTTTGGACTACACTACACATAACAACTAACATTTCGCTGGCATTTTTATTACCATTCTCTTGCTTATTAAAAACATTGTTATAAGTGCTCTCAACGCACTGGGCCCCTTTACTGCCCAAAATCACTCTATTCCAATTTGGAGGTGAGGAAGTAGAGGCACAGTTTAAGCCACTGGTGTGAAGTCACCTAGCTAAAACCCAGAGCGTTTTGCTCGAGTGTGTGCCTTACCCCTGTGGCAAATGCTTACAGAGTAACAGGGACTCAGGCAGGACTTACAGTGAGTGAGTGAGTCCCTGAGAAGATTACCTGCGCAGCTTATGAAGGTTTGGAGGCAACCCAACCACCATTTGCTGTATCTGATCCCACCTCTGCCCACCTACTGTACAACGTTAAAAATAAACAAAAGTTTATCTGTAGTCCATTCCCTGTTCAACAGGTGCTGACGTGGAAAGGTTTGCTGACACCTTGTGGGGCTAGCCTGGGTCAGACCCCGATTATGGCATCAGTGTAACAAAGTGAAAACACACACACCAGCTCTGGAACCTACACGGCAACCGGAGCTTGCCGTCTCGTTACACACTAAAAGAATTGTGTGTTACTGGCAAAACTCCCTGCACCACCTTATGTAAATGTTAGCATTACTATTCTAAAACCTGGGAGCTTAATTGTGTTTGTGTCTATCAATACACGTGACCTAGAGCAGCACTACTCAGTGAGCTGTTTAAAAACATCAGGCAGTCACAGAGTTCCACGCAGCGTTTGCTGTGGGGTGCGTGCGGCAGTGGAACTTCCCCTCAGGAAGATCACCATTTTCGGCGTATAACCTGAAGGTACTTTCCGGGCACAGCCATCCCTGTGAGCCAGGGGGGCCTGTGGAGTACGCAGTAATCTCAACTCACTAAGTTCTGGTCAAGTGGCACCCTTGTCAGTGCGTTCCTGCACAGACTAACGGCTGCCATTTAACTTGCCCTCACTGGAGCTCTCCATGTGGCATGGAAACAGCCAATGGAAGTTGTACCCACACGGAACCAAATAAAGCCTGTGCTACCGCCCTGGGTTCTGACAACACAGTACTCCCGGCACTGCTCCATCACTCAGCGCCCCTGAAGGCTGACACACGGCAGACGGAACATTTCTGAAAGGACATGACAGTCTAATAGTCAACCCCAAAGCGGAACACAACGTGAAACCTGCCTGGTTTGCTATAAATCGCAAAAACGAACCTCTCCGACTAGAGCAGAGTTAATAAAATATACCAAATTCCATACAGCTAAAGGAAATCTATAATATTGTAGCATTGGAGACTACAATAAGAGAATTAATAGATTCACTCAATAGACACACAAAAAACTCACCGGAAGAAGGTGGAGCGTAGTGTTTAATTGGCATACAAAGATAATCAGCTAAATGTTAAAAAGTACTAAATATCCATTTCACAGAAAATTACATTTCTTCTCAACTGTGCTTCTCTCTGAGCCACGTTATTAATGCATCATAATACAATGTAAATGCCACACGCTGGAACTGTCCCAAGGCGTCTAGTTGTATGGAAAGACAGACATTAATATTCACCAACTCATTTAATTTTGCCATCATCTGATAAATATTAAGTGCATTTATCAAGCCGCAGAAGATGTATACAAACTGGATAATTTCACCTGACTAGCATGGCCCAAGAAACAGTGTATGTTTAAAGCCAAAGTTGCAGAATTGCAATTAGCCCTGCCACTATTTTTCTGGATCACCTCCAGTGAGAAAATCCCACTCTGATCAGCTGTATGAGAACCATGAAATATTTCCAACCTGAGACAGACCTTACTTGCCTTGAGATAGGAAGAAAGAAGACCCTGGGCGTTATGCGAAGTGAAATAAGTCAGACAGAGGAAGACAAATACTGTATGGTCTCATTTCTACATGGAATTGACAAAAGATGAACTCAGAGAAACAGAGAGTAGAATGGTGGTTACCAGGGGCGGGGTGGGGGGGCGTGGGGGATGGGGGTGTCAGTCAAAGAGGCACCTCCAGGTATAAGAAGAGTAAGTCCTGGGGTCTCATGTACAGCGTTGGGGTTACAGTTAACAATACTCCATCACATACTTGAAAGTTGCTAAGAGCAGACCTTAACTGTTGTCATCACAGAAAGGAAATGGCAAGTCTGTGGCGTGATGGAGGTGCTGGCTGAGCTGTGGTGGTGATCACTTTGCAGCACATAAGTGTAAAATGTTACATGTCAATGTTATCTCAATAAAGCGGGAAAGAAAACAAAAATTTGACACATTGTAGTTTTCTAGGAGTTTGTGTAGCTCATTTATTTCAAATGTGTTTGCAGCGTGGAAATGATATTATGAGCAACAAAATGCACACATTCACAGAAAAAAGTGAGATAAAAAGATGAAGGGAGGGAGGGAGGGAGGGAGGGAGGGGAGGGAGGGAGGGAGGGAGGGAGGGAGGGAGGGAGGGAGGGAGGGAGGGGAGGGAAGGAGAGGGAAAGGGGGGAGATGTGCAGGGAGGGGAGGGGAGGAGGAGAGGGGAGGAGGGAACGGGGAGAGGGGAGGAGAAAGGCTTTGGGAGGCAGATTCAGAAAAACCAGTGTCTAGGTAAGTGATGTGGGAGGAAAGAGAGCGTGGGTTAGAGAGTCAGGATAGAACAGGAAGCCGATACTGAGTGTGACAGAGGAGCCCTGTTTAATGAGTAGAGAGCAGTCAGCATAGAGATTGGAGACTAGAAGGAAATGAGGCCCCAAAGGTCGCACCCGGGCCTCCGACTCGGGCTGAGGAGCCCACCACTAACCACTAACCGGAAAGATGAGAAGGAGCGATGACAGTGCTGAGTGGGGGCTAAGAGGCTGGAGAGGCTAAAGCTGTGTGTGAGAGAGACGAGCTGGCAGCCCTCCAAACATGGGCCAGGGCAGGGGGGCCTAAGGGCAGCCCAGGGGTGCTCACAACTACATTCACAGACACAAGGACTCATTTCCAGTTGTGCTAATAAACATGACACAAAACTGAACCAGCCCCTAGGTTCTGTCCTGGTTTATGACACTTAACACCGATCTATTAAAATTACTACTTTTTTTTTTTTTTTTTTGGCTGTTATTTGTTTTTATTGGCTTTTATTTCGGGGCCCAGGATATGAAGCATAGACATAGTTAAAGTCATAAATAGTATAAAATCCAACCAAGTGTTAGAAGGACCAAACCAGATACTTTTTATCATATTATAGGGTAATGATTAATGGCTGAAGCATGAACTCAAAAGACAAAAGGAAGGGACATTTACTGAGGGCCCAGTCTGTCCCCGGCCTCACGACCTCCTGGGGAATAGTGGTTATTACCGTTTTCCTTGGGGTGACACATAACTGACGTATACCGACTGGGACCCCGCGTCTCCCCAAAAATAAGACCTAGCAGGACAATCAGCTCTAATGCGTCTTTTGGAGCAAAAATTAACATAAGACCCGGTATTATATTATATTATTATATTATATTATATTATATTATATTATATTATATTATTTTATTTTATTTTATTTTATTTTATATTATTAAAGACCCAGTCTTATATTATAGTAAAATAAACCGGGTCTTAATATTAATTTTTGCTCCAAAAGACGCATTAGAGATGACTGTCCGGCTAGGTCTTATTTTCGGGGAAACACGGTACCAACCCCAGGATTGTCTGACTGAAAAACCATCTCGTTTTCATCTACCACACCCACTGCCACAAACTACAGCCTGTGGTGGTGACAGTGATGGACTTATGACAGCAACGTTGGGGGTCGGACCAGCATATAGTTGGTAATGGGCTAAAATACAAAACACCATTGAGCACTGCCTATGATGAGGGTCACCGATAGTTCATGACATTCTCTTTTTTATCTATGCATCTGTATGTGTGTATTTAAAGGGACAGTATCTATTTGGTGTCTCAGCAAAACAAGTTAGAGAGCTATGGTGCTACCTACAAGAGCGTCACACATGACCTAGAGACAGACTACTCAGCTCACACTTGGGAATAAGCACGTCTCTACTCTAAAATTCTAACAGCAATTAACTGCAGCTTTGCATATGATACCTGAATTAATATAACAGTCTATTAAATTATTCTCCCAAATCACAGTAAACAAAATTAATAATCAATATTGATGTATGGTAGAGTCTTGGATGCCTAGACACCTCTCAAATATAAATGAAAATTACTATTTATTTTTAAAATAAAATAAACACCATAAACAATGTGGCAAGCTCACCTGCTTTCTAGGTGATTTTTAAATTTATATAACACAACTACTTACTGAAAATGGTTATCAAGTCTCAAGAGTATTAAAAACATTTTTTTAAACAAATGCTAAGCCTTCCTTTTTGCGAAAAGAACCATTACCCTAGTACATACTTACAGCGCCCTGGTTTGCACCCTCCCTACTGCACGGCACTGACGCCCGAGTCTCATTACTTCAATGTTCTGACCCCCAAATACGCTTGTACTGAAAGTGAGAGTAACACCGCTGAGCACGCAGGTCTGCAAGGAGGAGAAGGAGAACCTGGAAAGGGCAGGAGCGCCAGGCTCTTAGAGAAGCTCAACAAATACGACTGAACTCCATTTCCTGTGTAATGGCTGGCACGATTAACTTACACAGAAAGCCAATTGTTGCTTTCAGTACGTTTCTTCAAAATAAGTGTGACGGAAATGAATCAAAGCTAAAGTTCTGAGGATCTGTTATCATTATTTCTGATTTTCCCCCCAATTCATCTGCCCTTTGCTATCAGTCTTCCCACTCTGCTCACCTGGAAAAACGAAAAGGTCCACATCACCTCACCACACTACCACGTTTCCTCAGATTCCTTCCCGGCCTTTGAGTGCAACACCCCGTGCCCATTCGGAAGGGTTCACAGCAGCACGGGGGATGGAGAGAGACGGCCCATGACAAGGCCAGAATTGCCAGGCCAGCAACACGACCAGCTGGACCTAAACGTCCCTAAATTGGTTCTGAGCGCCTCCAGGGTTTGATAAATGTGTGTGCTGGTTCAGAAAGAATCACTTAACAGTGACTGATTTCCAGGAAAACAAAACGACACCAGAACTAATTTGATGAAGTGACGCGAGAACTCAGACTTCAGTGGTGGGTCACAGGCTCTCTTCACCCTCCACTACTGTATTTCCAAGTGAGCAAAGGAAATGGGGGGTTAAAAACCACTCTCTTTGGGGAGAAAGTTATTAAAAATAATCCCAGAGCATCAGAGATAAACTCCAACACCCACACATCTACTCTCATGGGACCCCCCCAAATTGTTTTAACCAGCAGTGCTTTCCTGGGGGAGTGGGTGCGGTGCACGTCACTGTGCAAAAGCCTTCTGGTGACATCTCATCTCCCTTGCCTATGTATTCCTATTCAAACAAGTGAAATAAATCAGCATGAACAGGTGACTCAGTGTTGAGCGATCTCCCCGGGGAAATCCTTGACAAGAGGACACTGCACTGGCCACACACCACCTGTCCTCAGGTCTGCAAGGCCGGGTTTGGGAAGGAGCACTGACATTAGAGCTGGCGCCAGAAGGACGGGCAGAACGCAGTGCAGATCCTCAGCAGGCCAGGTCACATGGGGGCTGAGCCGCGTCACCCATCACAGGTGACAAGCACCACACACGCCCCTCACAGACACTCTCTACCGCCCTGCTCTCAACTCCTCCTTCTGTGTGTCTGGCCCAAGGCTGAAGAACTTCCTACAGCAGAACCACTCAGACAAGTGCCTGTCTTTCCCTTCTGGAATCTCTACAGACACCCACAAGGTGACACAAACAGATGCCATTCATTAGAGTGAATTATCAGGGGAACTGTCTATAGAAAGTTTTCAGGTAGAAGGAACTCGCGTTTTATCCACCAGAGCCAGGAGAACAATGTTAAGGCTGGAGGCTAGAACCCCCTTGTCTAGAAGGGTCCCCGGGTTCTGAGGTGGGCTGTGCCCAAACAAATGAAGAAACGCATCTGACTTCGTTCACACGGAATGCTAGCTGATCTTCTTACTCAGAACCGCTGCTGTAGCTCAGAAACCCTGCATCCCCTCACACCACTGGCCACCACAGTTAAAGTATGCATCCTCAGAAGACTTAGGAAGTCACCAGAGTATTAAGGCACAAATTAACCTGTGAGCCATGACAATGAGTCATGGATGCCTTGACTGAGCACCTCACCAGGTCATCACGACCCAAGAGCTCAGACGTGGCAGGTCTGCGTGGTTCTGATCCCGTACCTGCTCACAGCAGACCCTCGGGCAATCATATACCAGACTCACTTGTCCCTCGTGCGGGCCAAAGGGAATAACCAATCCTGGCTTTGTGGACCAGATGGGTGAGTGTCAGGACCGGGCGCGATGTCTAGCATGCAGCATGAAATTCACAAATACTGCGTCCGTGAAACTAGCGGGGGCTACAATAGAAGGTTGACAATTAGGATGGTCGTCTGGGCTCAGAACTATAGTCACTGGTGACTCTCTGAGAGTCAGCTTCTAAAGGGAGAATAGTCCCCCCTTCTCTTAAAAGTTGTTGTGAGGACTAAACAAAAGAATGAACATTATTACACATTATAGACGTGACACAGTTTATGGAAAACCAGAATTGACTAACTTTGGTTTCACCCAAAACCCATGTAAAGGTAACGGTGAACCACATCTGCAAACAAAGGAAGAAGAAAACACATACCACAATGGAACTATTTTATCAATTAATTTGGCCAAGGTTCATTCTAAGTTACAAAGAAAATGGGACCCCTTAAAAGAACACAAGGAAACAAAACCAAAGCCCCAGCCTATGAGATGAAGATGTACCACAGATGATGGGGGCTGGGGGTGTGGCCGGACCGCGGTAGGGTGGATGGTCCAGAAGAAATAAGCACCGCGCTGCCCTGACCGCCAGACCCCTGGCTCCCGTAATGGCTCACGGCTGGATAGAGTTAAGAGAGACAGCGGGGGAAGCCGCAGAGCACTTACTTTGCTTCTTCAGGAGACATGAGAAGTAGCAGCACCGCCTGACAGTCACAGGAAGTGGCAGCTCATTCACAACAGCTGAAGCCACGTGCACACTCACTCCCCAAGCGTCTCAAGATCTCGCCTTAGATGCCCAAAATCAAATCCTACTTTCTAGAAAGCTGCTGCTTCCGCTTCTGCCCTCCCCCCTCCTCCCTTGCGAAGGCAGGTTTCCTCATTTCTGAACTGGTAAGGAAAGGGTGATTCAAAAAACCTGGAGTGAGAAAGAAGACAATCGCCAGGGGCAGGACTGCACAGGCCCAGCGCTGAGCAGAGCAGGGAAGGCTGCTGTGTTCTGAGAGGTTACAAGTATTTTCATGAAGGTTCAGTCCGCGGCGATCACAGGAGACATGGGTGCTCCCACACATACAAGGAAAGCTGGATGCCCTCACACTGGACATCTCTGCTTCCCCCTCTGGCTGGAGGACCAGTTGCGAGCCCCCTGAGAAAGCAAAACGGTGCCCTGCAGGTTCATGTGTGCACAGAAACAACTAAAGTACCATGAGATGAACGTGCGCTGTGTCGGATGCAGAAACCCGGCGTCGGCCTGGCACGGACTCACAGGCAGTGAGCGGCTAATGTGCAGAAAACATCGCTGAGATACTAACTTTCACTGAGATCCAGGAAAGTTGGGGACCTGAGATCTAGGCTCTTCCAGGTGGCCCTTGAGCAACACGGGGATTAAGGGCACCGACTGTGACACACTCCAAAATTCACACATCACTTCTGACGCCACCAAAACCTAACAACTAACAGCCTATGGTTGACCAGAAGCCTTACTGACAACATAAACAGTTGATTAACACACATTTTGTACATTATATGTATTATATACGGTATTCTTCCAATAGTGAGCTAGAGAAAAGAAACACTATTTAAAACATCCTAAGGAGAAGAAAATACATTTATAGCATTTACTGAAAAAAATCCGCATAGAAGAGGGCTGCGCAGTTCTGAGGGTCAACCGATCGGCTCTCGGGTTCCTTCTTGCCTAAAGCATCTGCAGCATATTTTGGTCATTTGTCAGTGAAGCCGCGATGAGCACAGCTCCCAGACTCAGTCTTCTGCCCACAGAAGGTTCAGAAACCTCCCAACGTAATCAAATTATTATACATAAAATAATACACAAGTCAAATGTATGCATTGAATGGCTTGTAGGCAACAAAACTCATTTTCAATCAAGCATTTTTCCAAAAGCATCCCCCCAAAATGATTATGTGCAGGAGATGAAAATGGGGAAATCTGGGGAGCACATCCCACCTTGGGACAGGGCCCAGCTCCAGAGTTAGGCTCCGGGATGTGGTTCCCATCCCCCACACCCATCTGAGGGGAAAGGAGTCCTGCAACTGATACCTGAGCTGAGTACATTTGGAATAAAACCTAAATCGTTTGCTTTTTATGGGTAAGGCTGACATAACCTTAAATGCACCAATATGAAATGTGCTGCTATAACGTTATGAAATTGACATTTCACGTCCATTTCAGATACAGTTAGATGACCTTAGTCTAAAAAAGCCATTTTAAATGAGAGCCAGAGTTTTAGTTTTTGACACATGGGTGCCCCAGCGAGAGAATTTATCTAGGTTATATCTGAACTCAAGTATGATCGACACAACTATTTTGATTCAATGGCTTTGGCTACTGTGAAAATATTTTCCTCTCCTACATTCTAATTGGTTATGTCACAGATCTCCTATTTAAGGTCCTGTTTTTTGTTTCTTTTTTTTTACATTTCAGCAATCATATAAAGCAGGACAACAAGCATCTAGTTCTTCAAACTGATAATCCATATATTTTCATCTTTACTCATTTCACGTTGTCAGATGAGAACAGACTTTACAATTCACTAGTTCCTACACCACACTAATCAAAAAGCAAACACAGACAACCCTGTTGAGTGACGTCTGTAGTTACAAAAACCATAGAGTATGGCCCCTGTTCACACATCGAGAACACTCTATGATTTCTGTTTTTAACCAAGGGAACAATGTCACCCTTTAAATTTCTAAGAATTATATTCTCACAAATCACAATCACATCACTTCTCAAACACAGCTCTCTAACATATGAAAAACACCTTAAATGAAGCATCAACAGAGAAAGCCTGTGCATTGGGTTAAACTTGCCAAAATACCGATGTGCAACAAAGGAAGAATACTGTAAATATGTTCCCAAAAACTACGTAATGGGGTATGAAAGATTAATCCACCAGTTACCACTTGCCTACCACAGTCCCTCTCTTATTGTAAGATTTCTCCTAATAACTCAGTGTGTCTTTTGGTAATTTTTCAGTCATCAGTGAAAGAAAATACAACACAAACTTGTATAATCAAAACAGAAAATTCCTGGCTTACATAACTGAGCTGTGGGGCTGTTCTGGCTTCAGAAACAGCTGCATCCAGGAGCACACAGGGTACCACGCCTGTTGGTTATGTTCTCCTTTGAATACACGTTGAGACAGTACCTCCCTTCAGGATGGCTGGGAAGTTGGGATGACATCCTCCACCACCAAGTGCAGAAGTAAAGGAAGAAGAAAGTCTTATCTGAGTATCAGTGCCCCCGAATAAATCACCTGTGGTCATGGCTCCATACCTGAATGAGAATTATGGCCAAATATTTCCAAAACACTATGCCTATGTTCCAAACGCAGCTCTCGCACCAGTAAGGAAGCCAACACCTCTCAGGCACAACCGTGGGGAAATGGCATCTGCAAGAGAAACTCAGAAGTATTTACCAGCTGGGCAATGGGATCTGAACACCGATAGGTTACGGCGGTTTCACTGCCTCTTCTCTCCAATCAGACGTAAGTTCTGAGAGTGCAGGAACCATTTTCCAAACTTAGGATAACCCTACTTGTTCTGAACAACCAATCTGGACCCAGATCAGGCCATTAGAGGCCATCAGACAGTCACGGAGGCAAGACACCGTGTATTTTAAGTTGCATGGTGCCCACAATGCCCCTTCGTCCGTATTCCCCCAACCCCAAACAAAGGCTCTGCCCACACCCTCACCCTCTCACTAGCCCTAGGGAGGCAACATATGGACGCGTTACCCCAGTCTGTATCTGATGCTTCCTCTCGGTAACAGTGATCCCAGAATATTAATTTACCATCAAGTTCTCTCTGGCAAGTAATCTGCCTCCTCATGGAAGCCAGGATGGGCTTCCGGCAAGTCAACTGTCTCTCCTGTAAGTGAAGAAAGCTCATGACATGTCTTTACTTCCATGGACTAGCTCTCCAGACGAGCTCAAATGTTCTTAAGTCCATCAGCTCTCAAAGAGCTGGCTTTCCCAACAGAGGAATAGGTGAAGTCATAGGAAAGAAATACAGGCAGGGTTTCTACGACACATACTCAATTTTCACAGGAAAACAATAAGGCTTTAAATCTAATTCTGGAAAGTGCCTTTTAATAAATCAAAGGATTGTTAAAGGACGTAGCCAGTGATAAATTTTAAAAGGAAAGTAACCCTAAATTGAATAATTCATGAACTCAGGTACACAAGTAATTTCCTAAAGTTTCTTAACAACAATTCAAACTGTAGTACACATATATTTACTTGGCTTCATCAGAATATAAATTCCTCATCCTCAAGGGCATCCGTTGGTCCATTTGAACTCCACAGAAAGTCAGTAAATAATAAGGATAATGTAACTACATAAAATTTTCCTTGAAGTGAAATCTATGCACAACTAGGAAAACTACGGGACTCAGCGACTTTTTAAAACCCTATGAGAAACGTTGAGCTATTCCCTTTCATGGGTTAGCTCCACGTCGCAATGTGTGATGTGCTCTTCATTACACTTGGCAAAACCCCGTTAACTTCTTCTACTCCTCTCTGTGAGCAGCGCATCAAGTGGATGGAGACTCGACTTCATGAGACAATGACACGAAATCTGAAGAATTACAGGGGAAACTGACTTCACAGAAAATGCCCTTTGATTTCAAACAACTGTCAGATAAGGGAGACAATCCAGCCAGCCCTCTGCCCTTTTTTCCTTGAGAGAGCAAACAACTGAATAAAGCTAGAATTAATTATAGGTGGGGGAGCGAAACCGCGGGGTGAAGACATCCCAGCCAGCCCTCCCAGGCCCCCCTCCCTGACTCCTCCGTCCACCCCACCACCCCCACCCCACCCCCGACCGCTCTGTGCTCCAGAATCACGTCGCCGCTTCCGCCCATGTCCCTCCTACTCCTTCTTCTTCCTTCGTTTCACCACCCGCTTGCTCGTAACACCACCGAGAACCAATGTCTCATTGACAGTCCCTCTGGCAGCCTTTCCCCATCACTGGGAAGCTCCTGGGCCAACCGCTCTCAACTCTTACTGCCACTTTTTCAAAATCCATCACATCTTACTCCTCAAGTGTCAAGACAGACGAAGAGTCTATGAAAACTGAGAAATTGGCCTGCCATCCAGAATGAGGACCCATCAGAAGTTCCAAGTATGTCATAACAATAAAGATCTGTTAGTGCAAAAAATCCCATTCATTATGAAAAAACAAATATGTGGGGAAAAGGCAGAGTTTTTTAAACTCCTGCTGTAAGGGAAAAGGCTGACAGTCTTGGCTGCCAGCCAACCACAGATACTCTCCGTCCACGACCAGGAGCACGGAATGATCACGACCCTCATCACAGCGGCAGGTTCTCATGAAACCTCTGAGGACATTAGCAAGAAAGGCCTTGGATTCGAGACAGTCAAAACAATGATAATAAAACAGCTGCTCACCTTCACGTGAGGAATTTAACACATTACTTCCCTTCTTCACAACAAATCTCTTTGGGGGTATCGACCACTGGACAGCAAACCCCCCAGAAATTTCCTGACTTCCTACCATGGGTTACTATTCCTGGCATCTCTGCGACTGCTCTGACGCAGCTGGCCACCTGTCCCTCCTCGCGCTCTGTCGTCAGATGGCATTTCCGGCCGAAGTACAGGATGGCTTGGCTGAGTGGGGTGTCCAAGGTCATTGTCACAACAGCACACTGACTGGGAGAGCTGGCTCAGCAGCTGGCTGGCCGGGAGTCGCCCTCTCCCCACAGGCCAGCCTGTGCCTCCTGGTGGCACACCAGGTCTGACACTTAAGTTTGTGAACTTGTTGCAATGATGTTGATACCCTTCTCTGATGTCACAGATATTAGCCATTATGAATTTGTACCAACTGGACAGTTAACCAAGTTTACTATTTGGAAGTGCTGAAAAGGCTGCGTGAGAAAGTTACATGAAAACGACCTGAACTTTTCACCAACAATTCATGGCTCCTGCATCACGACAATGCACCAGCTCACACGGCACTGTGTGTGAGGGAGTTTTTAGCCAGTAAATAAATAACCCTCCCTACTCACCTGATCTGGCCCCCAATGACTTCTTCCTTTACCTGAAGATAAAGGAAATATTGAAAGGAAGACATTTTGATGACATTCAGGACATCAAGGGTAATATGACGACAGCTCTGATGGCCATTCCAGAAAAAGACTTCCAAGATTGCTTTGAAGGGTGGACTAGGCGCTGCTGTCGGTGCATAGCTTCCCAAGGGGTGTACTTCAAAGGTGACCATAGTGATATTCAGCAATGAGGCATGTAGCGCTTTTTCTAGGACGAGTTTGTAAAACTGTCTGACCTCGTATTGCTCAGACTTCTAACATGGCAGTGACTCCCCGCCTTCCCGAGCGACTTAATCATGTAGGTCACACAGCATCACTGCATGCGGCCAGGCCAGCGTCCGGGTGGGAGATGGCCACCGGGGTGGAGGGCTAGAGGTGCTCTGGGTTACTTTGTCTATCACAAGGCCTCCTGGGTCAGGGGACATGTCTTGTTTCTTGAGGTTACAAATAACAAACCAACTCTTGGATCCTCTGAAAGCCAAGTAGCTAGAAATTGTCTGAACCGGGACAGGGATGAAAGTTTTCAGATACTAAGGTCTCCAAGTAAAATGGATCACAATTAAAAAGGTAGTAAAAGTTCTCACCCAAATGTTAATTTCATCTGCACTTAATTCGTCGGTCGCCACCTGCGTTAGTCACACCTTCTTTGGCCACCGGTCATCATCTTCCTTCAGGGATGCCATCCCTGCCATGCTAGATGCCCAGCCCTGCTCTGCCCTAGCTAAGGGCAGATGTGTGCACGTATTCATTCTACTCCCACCTCTGCCATCTGAATCTGAACAGAGTGGCAAAAGCACTCTGTTGGAAACATGCTTATCCTAGGAATGTCCTGTACAGTCGTTGCTAATGAGACCCACGCCCTCCCCCACTTACTCCCCTGGCCCTGGTGCTCTGGCCACCTGATGCCTTTCCGGTAAAGTCCCTTTGTGCTGCTGTAAGCCAGAGTCTGTGTCCCGCAGATCGGACTGGCAGGACCGGAAGCTGCAAAAGCTGCACACGCCAGCTGTGGGCCCCTCGGCTTAGTTTAAACAGGTCTCTACCACTGCCTTCCTAGGTGTGTATCCTTAGGCAAAGCACTCACCCTCTCTGATGCTGTTCTTCATCTTCAAAACCAAATGAGTGACACCTTCTTCAAAGAGTTGCAGAAATTAAATGGGGTAAGCAGAGCACAGCCCTTATCTGTAATCCTCATACCCAAAAAGCTCTGAAAACCAAACCCACTGTCAGCAAAACCTGATTGGAGCTTCAATGGAGCTGTGCAATGTCAACACGTGCAGGTGCTGCCCGAGCGCCCACAGGAAAGTCACATACCGTCAGCAGCCAGAGCACACCCCCTTTCCCAAATGGGAGACTCTAAAACACCTCTGACCCGGGGTTCAGACAAGAAAGACTACAGACCTGTAACTTATTATTCATTCAAAACATTGCTACTAAAACATCCACTGAGAATAGCGGCTGAAGAGAACCGTGGCTGATCCCAGAAGACTGGAATCACTATCAAAACCCAGAAATCACACTACAGCCAATTTCAGCAACAGACGAACATTTTGCTAACACCGCCTAAGTAGGTGGACTGCACCAAAGGGGCGCGTTTACATATAGTGGGATCAGCTTCTCTACAGACATCCTACTTCTGGTTAAGGCGTGTAACCGGCCTGGACCTGCAGCTGTTTAACTTAGGGTGATGAAGAATTATGTTTCATTCCATGAATGAAATGCCATGGGTTCCATACGCGTGGGGTCCTCCCAGGCTGGCTGCCCGAGCACCATGTCCTCTGACTCGCACTGAGCTGGGAACATCAGAGTTTGATTGCATCCCACCCTGGAATGGCCGCTCTGCTGGTCCGGTCAGGTCAGTGGTGCGCAGCTCCAGAAAGAAAGAAAAAGAAAAAACAGACTAAACCACAGCAGCGTCTTTCCTGTAGGGTTAATTTATTAACTTTGGAAGAAAGATGCTGAGGCTCTGTTTTTAAAATTGAAATGGAAAGTTGAGGATAAACGTGTGCAAATCTCCACATGACAAAAACGAAAAAGTATAATTCAAACTGGAATGACACAGAGAGAGCCATTGCTTTTGATAACGAATAAAGTTATACCACACCGTGTCACCTTCCCACTCTAGGTCTTCAAATCCTTTTAAAAATTCTTCTTCAGATGGATTCTAACTCCCAGGGAAAACAGTAAATAGTTTTGGGGTTTCACAAATGAAAATAAGTAAACAGTTTTGGGATTTTGAAATATATATAATGCCAGTTTTGAAAAACCTTCCTTTTAGAAAACATGTTTATCTGCCACAACTCCCGAGATTCACCCACAAAATCACCACTATAAATTTGTGTGACAGAACCTGTCCATACCAGCACTGACGTGTGGCACATCGTCCTATGACCAATATGGTGACGTAAGTAGGGAAACAGAGAGTGGGTTACATAAAACTGGAAATTCGCTCAAGTTCATGAAGTTAACTCCCAAGCAGATGATGCAAAAGACCATTCATTAAAACATACAAACAAACAAACAAAAAAACCTATCATTTATAAACAGGGTGAAGAGTGTCTCTCCAAAGTCTCTAGCAGATTTGCAGTGTTCATGAAGTTTTCAGGGAGCATCTGTTTTCTTCAGATGGATTCTAACTCCCAGGGTAAACACTAAATAGTTTTGGGGTTTAGCAAATGAAAATAAGTAAACAGTTTTGGGGTTCTGAAATACATATAATGCCAGTTAAGTGGACACATGGCCAGGAAAAGAGGGCCTGCTATAAGAAATGAAGCTCCACGTCCAGACACATGCTCTGCATCCCTACGCATGGGCGGAAGGAAACCAAACGCCGCCGTCGGCATTTGCTGCTTCTGAGAATACAAAAGGATGCAAAATAGCAAGTCTGAAGCAACTTTCTTCATCCATCCCAACACCACATGAAAGCACCGGTTCCTTGAAAGACCACCAAGGGAGCCAGAGGTGTTCTTGCTTCTCATTACAAACAGCAGCACCAACTCATATGGGAGGGGTTGGCACACCATGCTGTTTCTTGGAGGTTTAAAACAGAATTCACAAACCATGTTGTACAGGCTCTTAATTGGTGCCGCAGAAAAGAAAGACTTTGTGGTATTTAAAAATCATAAAATAAATTTAAAATCTGGGGACATTCCGGGTTAAATAAACAGTTTGTGCAATTTTGCTTTTATCTTGTTTTCCTGAATAAGTTCTTAGGCCTTCAATGTCCTAGTATACATTATGAGCTGATAAAGGAGGCATTTCCCAAATAGTTGTCCACAGAAAATCATGGTTTGTACTTTTCTGAAGTTCCACAGAGTATACAGTGGATAACGGTTCTCTACAATGCATTATAATCAATCCAGCGACCCGGGATTCCTATAAAACCAGGACCTAGCCTATGTTTGAGTGGTTCTGGTGATGGGAGACTCACTACCTGCTGAGACAAACTGCTCATTTGGGGGCCGTTCCACTCAGCCGGCTCCCTGAGGTTTCCTTTCTGGGTTCTGACATCCGAGCAAATGCAAAGCAGACAGTATTGCCCTGGAAAGCCTTTCGCGTATGTGAAGACATCTACTCCAATACTTGGCACCGAATTTCCACCACGGGAGCTGAGCACCGTAAATTCCTCCTGGTTTGGGCTGGCATCACTACCCAACCTGATCACCTCACGACACATGCTCGGGTGGGAGGCCGGTGAAGTGCTGTCACGCACAGCCCCAGCGTGTGGCCGTGTCAGAGCAGGGTCAGCGCAGGCCACTTCTCCCAGGGTCCGCGCCATGGCTCTGCCGCTCACTGTCCTGCAGACCCTGACACTTGGCTCACTTTCCCGAAGCCTTACTCTGCTCGTTAGTCAAAGAGCAATAACAACAATTCTTGCCGTCATGAGGTTTCTGCAAACATTCAGTTTGAAAGAGTGACTCTGCCCCATAATGTGTTCAATAAATGTTAGCATTGGTATGACCATTTGGGAAATACATGTTTTCCTTTGGTCGATTTAAAAAAGTAGACCTCACCAAGCCATCACAGTGAGTGTGGCTCCAGTTGGAATCAGCAGGTACAAGAGACCGTGAAAAAAGGGAAAGAAGTGGGCAGAGGATTAGAAACAAGCCCCAGCTGTCCGCAAGCAGCTAAAGCCCTGACCACAAAACGGTTCCCAAGCAGACTCCATCTTTATCTTCCCATGGAGGGACGGATGTGTCGCTTTCTTTGGAGGGTTTCAGTGACACGCACTCCGCTAAAGCCTTCGACTCGAATGAGGAGTGGGGGTGTGGGCAGAACTGACTGACCGCGCAGGCTTCAGCATCCCCACTCAGACCGAGAGAGTGGCGCTTGCGGGCAGCACAAACTCAGCATCTGCTTATTTTCCACCCCTGGCCTGGCACTGCTCAGCTTAGAGCGGGCTTTTGGCTGGACCAGCGGAGCTTGCGATCTTTTAATTCTGTGCATGACTGACCCTGCCCTGCAGCACCTTTTAAACACTGGCAGAGTCTGACAGCCATGATGAATGGGGCTCACTTAGCCCAGGCCTCCAGCATCTTGTGGGTTCAGGAATTCTTGGCACTGCGCAGCCGAACTGAACTCGGCCTAAGTTTCCAATATGGGACCCCAACCTTCCATCATTGGTGGTGTTGGGGGAGCTCCTGGCAGGAGTGTAGATGCTGAAGAGGCTCAAAGGACCTCTCACGCAATGTTCTGGATATGTCAGGAATGTTCTTAATTCCTAGCAATCAATTAAGAGTAGACAGGAAAGAGACTGGCCTTAATCATGGCGCTTGTTTTCGAAGGACTATGGGACATGATGCAGTTAATTAGCCTGAAGGTCCCACTCTGTAACCATCACGTGACTCGCTTTCCCCTCAGGCCACTTAATTTGATCAAACACTGAGTTCTTTCTTAAATTAAAAAAGCAAAAAAACAGGCATCCAATGGCCCCCAAGGGTGACTCACAGACAGGCCCTTCCGAGAGTTCCCTGATACACCTGTAATCTCGGCAGGTGAAGCCACCCCTCAGTCACACATATAGCGCAGGGGACCGCAGGGTAGCCAGCAGTCCACCAGGTGGCCTAGCAAGGGCACTGCCCCCAAACTGAGGACATGGTGACTTAATCAATACAGGCTTCTCCTGAAAAAGAGCAAGCGGCTCAGGGAGGTGAGGGGACCAAACAAACATGGACCCTCACAAAAGACGGGGTGGGAAGGTAAATCATGTTGCAGCAGTGGGACCGGGATCTATAAAGCGCTCGCACTCCCGCCGAGCACATCGACACCAAGTGACCCCACGTCCCCTTCCAGTCCTGAGCCCCACTGGCCCGGGGACGTCCAGCGGCTCTGTGGTTGTGCAGCCTCCCAGAATTCCTACCAGAACCTTCCACGTGCAAGATACTTCTCTCTTCTTTAGTTCTGTATCTCAACTTCTGAAAAACCTCCATTCCTTAGCGGAACCTGAATAAATCTCCATGTCTTGCAACCAAAGGAGGCCACAGTATTTCTAATAGTAAGAAAGATGCCTGATGAGTTTTCAGCCATGTTTAAAGCTATTTTCTCCCCTCCTCTCACTCTTCCCATCACAGCACTAAGTTTTGTATATCAGATTAAATGAAAGTATCATTTTATTCAAAACAATTATGGGCTAAGGAGCTAGAATTGCAAGGTATTCAATAAATCTTATTAGTTAATGATTAAATAAAGTCCACAGGAGAAAAAATATTAAATCAATATTTCTTAATTATAAGGTATAAATCTACTAGAAACCCAGATATCTATCTACTTCTTATTGCCCAGAAAGTACAAGAAAAGGTGTCAGATAGAGGAACCAAAGGCAGAATCCACGCATACGTTTACCGAGCGTGTTACTACCAGGAACTGTGCGTGGCCACTGAAGTGCCCCAGGAACTGAGGACACAGACAAGAAAAACACGTCAATTATCTCACAGTGGAACAGGAGATAAGGACAAGAAAATATCGTGACGCACAGTGCAGATGCATTTTTTCATTTTCTATCCTATCACACAGAGCCTGAGGGCTCTAACGAGATAGAGATTAGTGATCTGCTAAGAGGAAAACATGGTCATTGGCAGACACGCTGCAAAGACAGTGAACTGTTTCCTACTCAAGCATTCGAGTGGCTGTATTCACCATTCCACAGTCAAGGGACGCCTGTAATACGAGACACTGCGGAAAGGGCTTCTGATAAGACACAGTCACAATCAATGCTAAACCTACCCGTGGGGGGAGGGGGGTCCTAAGTATGATGGGATTTTAAAAATTAAAGCACACTCAAAACGAAAACAAAACCCGAGGGGCCCAGTAGTCTTAATAGAAATCTATGCAGAGGAAGGCTTTGAGAAATACGTGACTTCCAAGACAAAGAATCCTCTATTTATCGATCAGGTCATCATTCCCTAAAACCGCCCCAATTTCACAGCCTACCAAGCTGACCTATGGGCCTGGTTCACGGGGGTGAGAACACCAGCGAGAGTGAAAGTCAGTGCAGATATCTGCTCCCCCCAAACCCTCCTCCAAACCCTGCAAGTGGCCTGGAAACCGTCCCTGACTTCTCCGGCACACGCTTGGACAGGGTGTGTTGCTGATGTCCCGTCCCTGACTCTTCCCTAATCTTCGTTCTGTGCGGCAGCCTTGCCACGGGGAGAGTGTCTTATTGGCTCTCCAGGCTTTGATGGTCCCGGGTTTCACCTTCTGGCTTGTCTTTATCTTTGTGGAATTGTTAGAAGGTTTCCTGGATTCTTGGCTTTGACCAGCCCGCATCTGAAATTCTTTTAATTGGTTTATATATTGAAGAACTCGCCAGGGCCTAATCAAGAAGAATTAATTTGGCTGTGTAGCGTCTTCGGTGTTCTTAATTGCGACACATTTCAGTCTCACTCAGAGACAGGCAGCCGGGATGACCCGTGCTCTGATGTCCGGTTGCCTGGTGACCCCACGCGTGGTTTTGATGCGTTAAGTGGTGCGGGAGAACTGCTGTAAATCTGAAATTTTAACACTTGGCTCTTAGCCCCGAAACACAAAGCAAATTTCTAAGGAAATCTCCAGTAATAAATCATCATATGTCAGCGACTAATTACAGTCAGTGCAGCGCTAGAAAACTACAGCATCTCAATAACTCTCGGGAGATGTGAGTTCAGAAACATAAGGTTGTGGATGGCGTCCGGGCAGAGCACAGCGAACTCAGAACTGGCAGGAATGTCTCAGCACCTGGGGCAGCAGTGGCAACCGAGGAAAGGGAGCTGTAGGCAAAGCGGCCTCCACAACTGTTGGGCTGATCAGCAGGAAAGAGGAGTGAAGTGATTCTGCCGGTCAGCTGCAGCGTTGCAAAGTCAAAGGGAAACGCCTCCGGAAGCAGATCCAGCTACGTCACAAATACGGGTGCAGAGACTTTAGAACCGAAATTCCCACTGTGCCAATTATTAGAACCTGGGAGGCACTCGGCGTCTCTGAACTTCCATAACTGTAAAGAGTGGATAACAACGCCCACCTTGGAGGGTGGCTGTAAAGACTAGAAATAACGTATGCGAAGGTTCCCCGCAGACTGTCAGAGCTCAGCAAAGGAGAGCTATTAGTCTCTGTCAGCTCATGATACCATCGCAGATTCCCAACAATCAGCTGGGTATCACTTGGGTATGAGACCCTGAGGCCGCCGGACCGAGAGCATATATTCTCGGCTTCTTCCGTCTGCTGCACGCACGCACAGAGCAGCAGGACCGTCTGGCCGGGCCAGGGTCTCACCTACAGAACCCAAAGCCTCCAAGGGCAGCATGGCGGTCGTGTAGCGGGGAGCCCATCGTGAGCTCCTGCCACGGGAGACGATGGAACCACGGCCGACCATGACCTTGCAGACGACACCTGATGGAAGCCGCTCTGCCCGGTGTGTGACCACATGTGAGCCTTTGTGAAAACTGTGCGTGGGGATGGATTATGGAACGAACCTCTGCTAATCACCGGGGCTCCTAAATCCAAAGTTACAAAGACACTCAAAAGAATGTAAACTCTGATCGTCTCTCTGGAGGGTAATCCAGAAATAAGTATAAAAGTTATAATGCACGGCTTTTTGACTGAGAAACTCCAGTTCCTCTTTTTGGAATTTATTCTACAGATAGACTCACACGTTTACAAAACTCATGTTCAGAGCGGCAAAGTCCTATAAAGAACATCGATGACAACGAGCCTGGTTCTGGCACCGTGGCCTCAGCTTCAGAGTGCTCAGTGCAGGCAGGAGACAATACAATATCTGCCATTACAGAACAATATGGACTGACAATTGGGACCCACCTTTAAGGGAAGAAAGGGTATTGCATGCCATCGGTTTCACAGTAAATGTTCAGATTCCTGTTTTAACTGAAAAAGCACCTTAACATGTACATGCTCAGATATAAGAAATATATCTGGAAAGATAAACAAATAATCATAACCTTGCCTCTAGAAGAAAGAGCTAGCAGAAGGTAATGGAAAGGTTGCTTAGTTTTGACCACAGATACCCTTTAATGCTATTAAAATGCACACTCACAGACACATAACCTTTATGGAAAAATAATTTAAAATACAAAGGGTTACAAAGGCAAACTGAAATGGAAAGTTCAGGCATTGTCCAGGGAAATTAAACAACATTAACAGCCAGTCCAAATCAATCAAGGTCTCAGAGCCCACTTCTTCACCACCAGATTTTTCCCCTTTAGATGATATGGATAATTACCTTACCTTTCATTTCAACAATGAAGATTGAGGCTGTACACTTGAATTCTTCAAGCTCCGAAACGGAAATCTGCCAAGTTACAGTGCTGACGCTGGCTTAAGTTCTTCAGTGAGCGGCTTCTCAGACAACATGAGTGCTACACTAGCCGACTTCACAGTCCTACAGGGCTGGACGACACGCACCTCCAGGCACGTGACTTCCTACAGGGACACGGGACGTTCACTGTACCCAGGGCTGTACTCAGTTCTTAGCCTTCAGTAAGGACTTGAACAGAAAACGGAAGAAAGGGACTGACAGGAGGAGGGTAGAGGAGAGCAGAGCAGGAGGCAGGGACTGGAAGGGAGGGGAGAGATAGTCATAGTTTAAAATTCTCAGTCAGGAAGCCCCGAGTTTCAAGGGACTGGAGATACCGAGATCCTGTCAGCATGGACAGCCTCTCAAACCAACAGCACGACACTCTGGGGTTTAAGATCTCTAGACAGGTACACATAGGGATTCACGTTCATGGTCATACTTGTACCAAAACCACGTACTTATTACCTAAATGCTTCATGGACGGCTTACGTCACAGGAAAGTTCAACAGAATAAAAACTAGGGAAGTGTGAAATTGAGGTTTCCCTTGCAACACGCTCAAGCTGGAGCCACCTGTGGCACCTCACTTTCCCAGGGCTTCCCCAACTCTGCCCACAGCCTCCGTCGCTGGGCTCAGTCTACAGCTGCCCTGGCCGTTCACACACAACGGCGAAAGCCACGCGGCGCAGCAGGCTCCTCCTCGCCTCCCTTCCTTTCCCCGCTGTTCTCTTCGCCTGGATCGTCCTTCCCTGGTTATTTGTATGACCAGGCTTCTTCTCACATTTCGGGTCTTAAAAATCACGTTCACCAGGAACCCTTGTTTCCCAGGGCCATCAGAAGTGCACACTTCCCATCTTGGCACGCTCCTTTTCTCCTTCTGACCACCTACTCCAGTTTGTAACTAGTTTTATTTTAAGGGTCATTTAACTTGTGGTTTTCAGTCTCCCCTACCAGACACTAAGCTCCACCAAGGAGGGGTCCATGCCCCACATTTTTCTTTGCTACCCACAGGACCTAACGTGGCCCTAGCACTGAATACCACTCATTACCTGTAAGTTAAATGGAAGTATGAAGGGGATTCTAGAAAGATCCCATTCACATTTTTCTAAAATTATCTCACTTTGATTGGAAGACCAAAACCACACCTGGAAACCTGTAACACCGCAAACCTGCAGGGGGCAGCACATTCCATTTGGAACTGTGTGCACCCATCTATCCCACATGGTGATGATAAAACTGCCCATCAGTGAGAGACAGCGGTGCTGGAGACGGTGGAGCCTGGGGCCATCCACTGCCTGTCGTTCTGCAAGAACATGACGTCAACTCTGTGGACAAGATGTCCAAGTAAAACTCACTGCAAAACAATGGGGGAACCTTCTCTAAACAGGGAGAAAACGGCTCTTGGTGCAGTAGTCAGGGCTCTCCAGAGGAACACTAATAAAATGTGTGTGCATTTGTGTGTGCGAGAGAGATAGACAGAGAGACAGAGACAGAGAGAGAGATTAAGAGAGATTGATTGTCAGGGACTGGCTCACACAATGGTGGAAGCCGGCAAGTACAAAATCTGCAGAGTAGACGGGAGACCGATCAGCAGGAGACCCAGGGAAGAGACGCTGCTGCAGCCTGAATCTGAAAGCCATCTGCTCGTAGAATGGCCTCTTCCTCGAGGGAGTCAGCCTCAATCTGAAGGCCATCAACGGATAGCACCCGCATTACGGACGGGCCTTATTCAGAGCCTCCTGATTTAAGGGTTGATCTCATCTAAAACTCACCTTCACGGCATCATCCAGACAGACATCCTCCAGGGTTTGGCCACGTGCCTGGGCGGTGGCCAGGCCAAGTTGACACATAAGATTAACCATCGTACTTGATTAAAAAGAACCTGTGTTGTCATTTACATATTACTCAATTTATCTTCTCTGTCAAAATGAAAGACATGCAACTGAAAACTTTCTAAGTGTTATAATGAGATGCAAAAGCTTGTACTTTTAAAATGAAGCATCATGTTCTGAATGACTCATTAAAAAAATGCATTTGGACCCAGACATAAATCCCCTTCAGTGAGTTTTATAGCCCGTAGTCAAAACCATGCTTTTCCCTTTGTTTAAATGTGTGGCCAGAGTAACAAAAACTATCAATCTCAGTATTTTCTACATGCTTAGCAATACTTGGAGGCCTATCTGCATGAAAAATATATTTATACAGTGAATGAGAGTATTCAAATGCATTCAGAATAATGACTATAACTTAATATAATTTACATACACAAATTACCAATCTACTATAACTATAAAACTGCTGTTTACATACATACACCAAAGTTGGTTTGGAAATTTTCCTATTTTGAAATGGCTGTTAACATTTGGAATGCCTTCCCGAACCCCAGTAATTCATGAAGATTCAGAGTCCTTGCAATAAATGCACTTTCTGAAAGCAACGTGTGCAAGCTTGGGTCCCGCTACCACACACTTAGCATTAAACATAACAATTGCTACCTTAGCAAGGATCCGAACTCGTCAACAGCTGCAGCTCCCAGGCAGGCATACCTGGGACCTGACCTCGGTGTTGCCACCTACCTGCAGTGCGACCTGAGGCAAGTGACTCAAGGTCTCTGACACTGTTTTCTCGTCTAGGACCCAGGGGTCTGCACAGCACCTCACTCACAGGACAATTAAGTTTAAATGAGGTAGTATAACAGAAGTGTTTAGCAACTTGCCTGGTACACTGTAAGTGTCTAATTAACATTATTCATTGTGAACAGAATTTACTTAGAAAATGAGTGTGTGTATGTGTGTGTGTGTGTGTGTGTGTGTGTGTATTTTTCTTTTTTCCTTTCTTTTTCTCACAGAGTATCTCCAATGACTGGGGGGACATTTCTTCCTAGAAAAGTTTCTATTGTAATCAGAAAAAAAACAGACATTTGGAAACCTACTCTAAAACATATGACATGAGACATATATAAATTAAATAAAACTACCTGATAGGTATGAAACAGTACAATACTGGTTGACATGGAAAACACTAGAACTAAATTTCCCAAAAAATATACCACTCTATGTATAATGTTAAACCCTGCTGCACTTAATAAAATCATCTGGAAAGCATAAAAAAAAAAACCCAGCATTTTCCAGAACCATCCTCACCGCGGACCACCTAAATCAAACAATGCTAATAAGCAGCCAGGCTGACAGCCACAAGCATCAGATATCTAGTAGACAGTCCTTGAAGGTGGAGGGTTGTTTCTTGGTTGCTACAGACTGAAGGCTTGTGCCCCCCCACCCCCAAATTCGTATGTTGAAACCTAATCCCCAAATTGAGGGTAAATGGAGGCAAGGTCTCTGGGAGGTGACTAGGTCATGAAGGTGGAACCCTCACAAACGGGACTGGAGCCTTTACAATAAAAACCCCAGCGAGCTCTGGTGCCCCTTCCTCCCTGTGAGGACACAGCCAGAAGACAGCTGTTTGTGAGCCAGAAACAGCCTCACCGGTGGGACACGGGTCTGCTACCACTTTGCTCTTGGGCTTCCCAGCCTTCAGAACTGTGAGAAGCCCCCGATGCAGATAAACCTCCAGTCCATGCTGTGGGGTTACAGCAGCCACCACACTGAGAAACATGCATTTCAAGGTGCACACAACATTCTGAGATCCTAATGTAAGAAAACCTGTTTAAAATCCAGAGTGTCCTGAGCTCACTTCTGCTCGCTGTGTTTAAAGGAATCCTATTTATATCTGAAGGGTTGGTGTTCTGAAGAATGTGCTTTCATTCCCAAACCTGGCTGAATATCAGAATCACGCGGGGAGCGTACCAGCCTCACCCCCGGGGCTCTGATCCAGCACCTCCAGTGGGGCTGTGAGGCATTATCGCCCTCTGGTGCCCGGGTTTTTCTGAGCCTCCTATTTGCAGCAAGTACCCTAGAGACTTGGTATCGGTCCTACAAACGCGGGTCTCTCCGCTTCCCACGCTGCGGGCAGGGGAGGTGTCTCTACGGCTGACAGTGGGTCTGATGTAAAGCCCTGCTCCTAACAGGTCAACAAGGGTTTCATGGTGAAGACCACGTATGACATGCACTAGGACAGCAGCCAGCCTGGGTGCTGCCCGGTTCTGAAGACCAGGCCCCAGGTGAAGTCAGAGACCTTTCTGCCTAGAAGGTACATGGAGCAAGAGGAGGCCTCGGCATCCAGGCACCACACTCTCGGTACTCAGCGTTGACGACGACAAGTTTGCAGGCAAGGCCCCTAGCGCTGAGCTTTAGCTCCTGACAGCGACACCAGAGCTCCAGAAACACATCTGCAGAAAGGATGTAAGTATCAGCTGGACCCAGAAGGGAACACCCAGCTGGCAGTTACCTGAAATGTCAGCAGGTAGGGGCTGGTGGGGCTTATCCAGAGAAGGCACAGCTCCTGCAGAAGCCACCTGGCAGCTCTGGCCCTGTGAGCTGTCAGAGCTCCTTCTGCAGGAAGCCACTCACCAGACCTGAAAACCAGGGGAGGCCAAGGAGTTACACAGCGGATTGCCAGCCACCTCCCCCCCCATTCTGCAGGACACTGAGATATGAGGACTTAATGCAAACTGAGGAAAATGCCACCAGCTGTCCAGCAGGACGACTGTTCCACATTCCTGCCGGGGCCTCAGACTAACGAGGGACGAAAACATAAGCTGTGTGTCTGTGCCATGGAATCTCTAACAGAAGGGGCAGGGGTCACACCGTAAGGCACATGGTAAGTGGGAAGCATCTCCAGACACATGCAAATGCTGGGAGAATCTCCCACGTTCTTGGGTTGCAGGCGGGAATAACCCACTCTGAAAGCCTAAGCAAAAAAGGCCTCTATAACGAGGACACGGGAGGTCGCAGGCTAGAAGGGAGAACCAGGGAAGCTTGCGGCCCCAAACCTCCCAGCGCAGGTACCAGAGGGCAGTCTGGCCAGGACCCTGACACTGTAGAAAGAATCAGCTGTACAGAGCATTGCTAAAGCCTCGAGTTATGGAGCTCGAGATTCCACGGGAGCGATGAGGGGAGAAGGTATGGTGCAGGTCACATAGAACAGAGAGAGGGCCTGGCTGAGAAGTCACCAGACGTCCTGGTCCACTTCCCGGGGGAGGCTCTGGATCTACAACCTAACAAGACCACGGACAGTGGAAGAGATTCACTGTTGAGAAAGTGAACTTGTTCCTGTGAGTTAAAAGCGAAACTGGGCATTACGGCGTCATCGGGCATGACTTGAAACGTTGTCAAACAGCATGAGTGTCCCCCAAATAATGTCTAAGGACAATAGATGTCATTAGCAAAGCACCTCCGTCACAGGAGAGGTGCGGAATAACCCAGAAACATAGTGCATAGCAGACGGGCACTGGGTACCTTGCCATGTAAATGTCTGACATTTCAAATCAAGTGTTTTGTTTCTTTAAAAAAAAAAAAAAAAAAAAGATCTCATACCCAATTGAAATTGTCCATTTGGAAAACCATGGCCATGAGACAAGTCTCCTCATTGTAAAGTATAAACCCACTTAATCACCTGATGAGATGCTTTTTTCATTATATGAGTAAGAATCTTGCTGTTTGCTGATTTTCTTAGTTTTCTAATTTAAGCCCCCGATTACTTATTAATCCCTATGTATACTGGACTTAAGTATGAAATACATTAGACCTGCATAAATATTTAAATAAATAAAATGCAAAGGCATTTTTATACCCAGTTTACTGTTATCTTACATAATTAACATGACCGGAACAGGAAACAGGAACTAATCATAGGTCAGGCATCCTTCCAAAAGTGGAGACTGTACAGTTGTCGCCCCACACACTACCCCCAGCCATCATTCAGATCTCGGCACTGAATTCAGACAGATCTCTCAAACTTAACAATCAGATGCTATCCCAGCCCTTCAAAATCTTGTAGTGGCTTTTTACGGCCTACAAGTTATGGCCCAATTTCTTCTTATTCCCCAACTTGGGTCACACACTAGACATGTGACTTAGTGCAGTTCTGTGATGCACTAATTGCAGTGTCTTTGATTGTTCCCTGCCCCACTCTGCGACTGTCACTCGCCTTCCTGTCCATGAAATGTCCATCGCCACCACACGCTAAGGCCCACCCCAGGCCACTGTGCCCACTATATTCTCTTTCTTGAGTGTCCTTCCCAAGCCTGAGCTGCAGTCCTGCCTATCTTCCCACTTCACCTCAAGTACCAGTTCTTCCCCATCATCTCCAGGCAACTGCCACCGACTATCCCACATCACATTGTAATTATGAACGTCCACACCAAGCGAAGAGCTCCTTGAAAGCACATTTAACATGGCTTTTCATATGTCAGAAATCTGTCCTGAAAACCGGAACTCTCTAAAGGCTGATCAGTTACACCGATGGGGGCTGGAAGACGGTGCACTAGACGTGCCTGACCTCAGCGTAAGCAGGAAGGGCTAGAGAGAGTCCCCACCAAGGGATTCAGAAGGCCATGAAGGGGTCATGCAGATGCTCCCCCACAACAACTCTGAAGCACCATCTGTTCCATTCATGGGACAACATTCTACCTGAATTCCTGAAATTTAGAGATATACAAGGTCTGACACTTAAGCTCATGAACTCATCCTAGAAAAAGTGCTACATACCTCATTGCTGAATATCACTATGGTCACCTTCAAAGCACTCCCCTTGGGAAGCTGTGCACTGATGCCAGTGCCTAGTCCACCCTTCAAAGCAATTTTGGAACTTTTTTTCTGGAATGGCCATCAGAGCTGTCATCGTATTACCCTTGATGTCCTGAATGTCATCAAAATGTCTTCCTTTCAATATTTCCTTTGTCTTTGGGTAAAGAAAGAAGTCACTGGGGGCCAGATCAGGTGAGTACGGAGGGTGTTCCAATACAGGTATTTGTTTACTGGCTAAAAACTCCCTCACAGACAGTGCCGTGTGAGCTGGTGCATTGTCGTGATGCAAGAGCCATTAATTGTTGGCAGAAAGTTCAGGTCGTCTCACTTTTTCACGCAGCCTTTTCAGCACTTCCAAGTAGTAAACTTGGTTAACTGTTTGTTCAGTTGGTACAAATTCATAACAAATAATCCCTCTGATATCAAAAAAGGTTAGCAACACGGTTGCAACAAGTCCACGAACTTAATTGTCAGGCCTCGTATCTAAAATCTATCCCACTGGAATCTGATCATCCTTAGGCTAAGCCCTACTGCACCTGCTAATTGTGCAGAATTTCATCCTCAGTAGACAAGTAAGCATGGTGAGTACATGCTTGACACTTAAGCCTAGTAGCAGGGGACCAGTTGGTTCATTTCATTAAGAATACGACGTAAGTCAATGCCTATCAATCTTTACAGTGAATGAAAATCACCTGCACAAATGAAGATCCTGATACAGGAGGTCTGGGGTGGGGGACAGAGCTGCATTCCTCACAAGCTCCCAGGAAAAGTCAATCTCGAGATTACAGTGACGGCAAGTCTTGGGCAAAGTTCCTACGTCAGTGACATTCTGTTCCGAACTTAAGACTGTACACATAGGCCCCGCTCGATGCAGTCCTTAGTTAGAAAGAAAGGAACCTAAGTAACATCAAGGACCAAAGGCAAACTCAAAAACCCTATCAATGGACAATCTGTCTTATTATTTTCAGATATAAGGAAAACAGCCCCGCCACCCCCTTCAGTTACTCAGCCCAGGTAATTCCAGTGGCTGGGGTGGTGGAATCCATCCATGTAATGAGTTTCTGTCGCTCTTTCTAACACCTACAAGCCTAAGTTATTTCTACCACCCTTCCCATGGACCCTTCCACAGGCCTTCCAGGAATACTCGGTCTGGTTGGCGGTGGAAGAACCCGAGAACCTGGAGTACAAAGAGCATCTTGAGAATAAACTAATGGGGAGAACACGGGGCACTAATGATTAGAATGTCCATAACAAAGCCCCAGCTTAGATTCCATAAAATGCCAGGACAGAGGTCTGCCAAGGAATTAAGATTCGTATGTGAATCAGCTCGGTAGATAGCAAGGGGAAAATGTAAATCACAACGGAAAACTGCATAAGTTCTTACTGTATGTATCAGAAATAGAGAAAGAAATATAAAAGTAATTGAGACATCTAAGTCATGAGGTTAAATGATTGACTATAAACAAAACAATATGCGATAAAAGTATTATTTGAATTCCGTAAACTCACACACAAGGAGGAAGTGGAGAAACATTCAGAAGGAACTTACTGTGTTCTGAACACATAGGAAGTAAAATAACATTAACCTGCTTCAGTTCAAACATGTAAAACTCTTTCATTATGCATGTTAACAATGCAGCAGTCGTTACTGTGAAGCTCGCTGAGTTCTGAAATTCAAAGTACCCATAAAGACACTGCTATTCTCCAGAGTAAACAGACTTCATTCCCCAGTACTGTCAGTATTACAAATAAGACCAAAAAAAAGTGTAAATCTTTTAAAAAATTTCAATCACATTGGACTGAGAGCAACGCGACACATTTTTACATTTCTGCTGTCACACGTCCTCATTTCCTCTTGCAGCATGGCAAAATGGGCTCCAGCTGAAGTAGAAAGAATACAGATGAGAATCTATTCAGTATTCCCTTCTTTTTAATAAGTAAGATTCGTGACCATAGCCAAAACCATTTCCCCAAAATGAAATCTCAAATAGTGCTAATCGCCTCTCGGTTCTGACATAATCGCCTCTCTCTCTAACGGTCAGCCATCAGACGCGGCACCGAGGAGATGCTGCCTCGATGTTTCCACAAGGCCAAGACAGATCACGTCGTCTACCCACGATGAAGACACGGGAGCAAACACGAGTCACTTCACGGGGTATTTTAAAAGCACGGCATTCTGGGTGTGTAAATTATAACTTCCACATATTTCATCAACAACATAGGTATCGTACGGCCTAAATTATCAAAAGAATAAGGTCCTAATGACAAACTCAATTATTTTAGGAATGGTATAATTATGTGCCGAGCTACGTGTATACATAATTCACTCATTTCAGTCTTCACACCCCTGCAAGAATGTCCCCACGATACACATCAGAAACACGAAGCTGAGAGAGGTTAAATAACAGATACCAAGTCGTGGGGCCAGAATCTGAGTCATCACAGCTCTCTGGAACCAAGTCAGCTACCGGCGTTCTTTCATTGCACATCACATAAAACAGTGACTTCCATCTGCAGCGTTGAATCCCAACCTAAAACATGGAATTCAGTATTTGGGGGAGTGCATTATAGTATGTTCCTTCTCTTAAGAGGGAACCCTCATATGTTGATTTAAGGAGCTACATTATAAGAAAATTATTAAAATCTGTAAAAGCTCATTAATTCAGAAGAACGAAAGACTGCTGCTTTGAATAACAGTAATGTTTTTTAAAAAGTATTCATTTCAGTTACAGCCCATAATATAAACTACAATTTACTTGTAAATTGCTACTAACAAAAGGATCGAGTAGAGTTAATAGAACTATGAATTCCCAATAACCCACATTACTCAATGGGCGTACACACACACACACACACACACACACACACACACACTACCACCTTAACAGTAGCTACAATTGTGTACATGACTCCAATTCTGACCATTACCTTCACCAAAAAAAAAAAAGAAGGGCCATACTAGTGATTTTAAGTTCGATGCTAGTGACTGGCGGATGAGACCTCGCAGCGGGCTAAAGAAAACACAAAGGCACTTCATACAGGAAAGAAAGACCCCAGACTCAGAGCGCAGACTTCCGAATGAAGTTTCCTGTCCTGCAGGTGAGATAGCCAACCATCCACAACTGTCACACACGGGAAGCTTCACAAACGCGACTCTGCTGCAAATCATGTCAGAGAGACAGGTGACAATGTTATCGGAGCAGGCGCTTTCTATTTCTCCTGTATGACTGTCACACTTTACCTCTTGGTACTTCTGTCAGGAAGCCGGGAGAGGAGAAACTGAGGACAGTGAAGATGGATGTAAAACACCCTCGCTACTATTCTCTCACCAAAAGGGGGAGGCGCACCCTTCAGTGCTTCATTCAGAATCTATTCAAACTATTAAATGCAGTTCGAATGGTTGTATATTTGACTTTTCACAGTGAGAAATAGCAAATCACCAAAGCCAGGAACACACGTGTATGAGCCCCTAAGAGGCAGCAGAGAGAGGACGGGCGTCACGCAGCGTATGTGGGGTCCTGTCACAGCCTCTAGTACCATTTCCTCAACTATGAAAGCACGTCTGTGTATTAAGCTCAATCTGAGCTGCAGAGAGCCTGGCAGAGGGCTGACGCGGCCTCCCCCTGTGCTGGCCTAACCTCTCCACAGGTGCTCATGGCATCTGCGTGAGGTGGGCGTGGTCCCCCTCACCTCACAGATGCGAAAACCTGCCCTGGGAAGGGTTAAGGGCTTGCTCACGGTCACGCAGCTGTAAGAGGCGGAACAAGTCCAGGTCTTGATGACACTGAGACGAGACAAGGGGCAACTGGGAATCAAAGGCCCACATTCTTGTCTAAATGACTATCCTACATCAAGAAGGAAATCACATCCAGTCACCTGTGCCAAGGGGACAGTAACAGATCTGACATTGAAAAACACTTGTTAGGTTAATGACAAACCTCTACTTACAGTTACTTAGTTCCAAGAATTCGACGTAACCATGTTTGTACTATAATTTTCTGGGAATCAGAAATGTGACTCACATAAACATTATCTCTTTAAGGATGTCATTCACCTAATTAAACACAGTAAAATTGTGCTTGGACCCCCAATTAATTGGCTAATCTGCATGGAGTCTAGAATCAATAGCTAGATAATAGCTAATCAAATGAGTCACTAAAGACAAAAATATTCATATTTGTCCTTGAGAGTTGAAGAGCTGTCCGAATGCAGATGACAATACAAATCTGTACAACACAAATGACGGTCAGATACCCCCAATCAAGCCTATAAAACATTTGGGGAGTTGAGTCATGTCATTTATTTTGTCTAGTTGTCTTCTCCAAACTGGGGCCATCTCGGCACAAGCACACTGGTAACACCTGTCCTCACTGGACATTTCCAGGACAAGCCTAAAAGGCAAGGGAGACATGAACTATTATGGTTTTTATTTCTACAATTGTGCAGGGTACAGAGTAATGTTACCCACAGAAGCTCAGCACGTAGGTAGAGAGAGCATCTTACAACGGTGGCCACAAAGGACACTTGTACGCATTTTTTAAAAAACTCAGGATCATTCTGGAATCAGCAATGCTCTTAACCCCTGACCCATGTTTTCACATGAAACAAACTCCCTTCCCAGAAACGCATCTCTTCTGTTTCGTTAACAGTGAAAAATATGTATTTTAAGGGTTATGAGCTGAAACTGACTCTGCCAGCATATGAAAAAAATGTTCTCTTGCCAAACCATGAAAACTGTTGATTCTGGCTTTTTAAAAGCCAGAAAAATAAAACCTTGTCTAAAAAGGAACTAATCTTGCAGCCAAGTCCTGCTTTTTCAAGTTTTAAACACCAAAAAAACCTATCCCAAATATTTCCCATCACTCTCCCTGCCTTGTCGATTCCATATCAGAAACCCCTGGTGATACCAGTAGTGCTCCGTGAACGTGCATTTCCTGGTATTTTTGGCGCCTACCATATTTTAGGCAAGAGATACTCTAGTATCAATAACATCAACCCACTGAACCCCCGTGAACCGGACGCTCACTGGGGTTTAGGCCATGTACCAAGTACTCTGCAGACACAGTCTCCCCACACTTCCAGTGCCTTCAGGTACAGCCCGACCTGACAGATGCACCCATCGGCAAACTAAGTGATTCACCATGTCTGTTAATGATCTGAACAACCCTACAAAATGCACACGTTCCCACTGTACAGCTGATGACATGGAGACCGAGACAAGGGGCAACTGGCTACCACCCACCATCACACAACCAGTGCAACGTGCACTGAGGACCATAAGGCTTCTGTCCGAACCGGATTCCAAACTCTTACTCACTGTCTCCAGGACCTCACACGGTACTGAGTGACACGTGAAGTAAGTGTGACAATGCAGCAGCAGGCAGGACAACGGTCTTGTCCCAATCTGCCCAGAACTTTCCTGGTTTTAACACTGAATGTGCAGCGTCCTGGGAACCCGTCAGTCTTGGGAAAACCAGGAAGACTGGTCACCTCCACAGTAGGTATTTTAGCAGTGACACAGAAAAAAAATATATATGTAACAGGAGCACAAACAGAGAAGGGAGCCATCCTTTATGCCTCAGTGGTATTGAAAGAGGCTTCACGGAGTGACATTTGAGTAGAGCATGACATTTGTGCAAACTGTAATAAACATGGTGGGAAAGACGGCAAAAACAGGCCAGCCAGAGAGGCACTGCAAACAAAGGCTTAGGAAGACATCACCTGACAGGCTCCAGGATGGGTGCGGGGGCTGCAGGCCTGAGAAGGGGGTGCAATGGGAGAAAGAGAACATTACCTGGGAGGGGCCAGGGGCCATCTTCTGAGGGAATTCAGTGCATGGGCAGGGTTTCCCTCCACTTCCGTTCTCAGCTCTACAAGAAGAAAAGACTGAAGAAACGGGAGCTCTGGCTGCATCATTTAGTGCTGAGTACGTGTCTGAGTGGCCTCAAGCAGCATAAGAAGACCACAATTCTCTCCTCCCACTGGCTTTCATTCTCAACCAGCACGCAGTGACCCAGGAAGCAGATGGAGGCTCCTCTCTGGTGGCAAGAAGCTGGGCCAGTATCCTCCTGCTTCTTTGTCCCTGTCCAAAGCTGCTGGCTCAGAGACGGGCCCTGAGCCCACCTGGAGCCACCCAGGGACAGCAAGCATCTGACACACCTGGTGGCTGCTGGGGACAGCAGGCCAGGGCTCCTCCTCAGGTAGGAAACCGAGTCCTACCCACACCAGGCACTAAGAACGGGACAGCACCAGGCAGTTGGATGGCACTGAGCACTGGAAGGAAAGGAGTTATTGGGCCAGGAAAAGCCCGGGAGAAACCTGAAACACACATTCCTAAGCGAAGGAGGCCAGTCGGAAAAGGTGGGCTGCACACGGTGAGATTCCAACCATATGCCGATCTGGACAGGGCAGAACTATGGAGGCAATAAAAGGTGAGGACTTTCCAGGGACAAAGGGCGGAGAGACGCTGGGTGGGGCGGAGGTGGGGAGAGGGCTCTGTGTGATGCTGCAGACGGCACTGGTCCAAACCCAGAGGAGACGCGACCCCCGCCCCAGCATGATCGCTATGGCAACCTCTGGACTCCGGGTGATGGCCATGCGTCCACTGAGTGACGTTGACGCTGGGAAGGTGGGCTTGTGGGGGCTCGGGGGTGTAGGGAAATCCAGTACCCCCTCTCAATCTTATTGTAAAACTGAAATGCTCTAAAAAACAAAGCCTTAAAAAACAGAATGGGATAGTAACAGAGGCCCCACTCAGAGGAAGAAAGGGAATACATACTTCGGCAAATAATCTTTAGACTCTCCTGTTTGCGAACCTAGAGGGAGGGAAGTAGGGACTCAGCAGGTCACCACATACTCGCTCACTGCAAACGGCTCACAGACCGCTCGGCACCCACCACATCTGCCTTCCTTTCCTCCTGGGCATCCGTGGGGCTCCCCTTCTCAGCTTCCCTTGCAGAGGGAATGGCCACGTAGAATGTGCGCAGAAGCCACGATCACCACGCCCAGCCCTCCTGTGACTCGTCAGGACGTTTCTCTCCTCACACCCCCTCCACCTTGTCTGAACAGGACTCTGGGGACACAGGACAGGACAAAGCCACAGAGGGTAGGAACCTGAGCCCTCTGCTGACACCAAGGAAAGCTACTCAGTCAGGAACAATGCCATGAGCACTGGACAACTGCACATGACCACGAAGTATAAAGCTACTGGGCATAACTGGAAACACAGCTTACCTGTCGCAGCAGCTAGTTACCTCTGCACAAGGCCCTGGGGGACACGGCTGAGGGGGAGTCTGCAACCATGACAGTAAGCAGGTCTGCACCTCGCACCCCTCTACACCCTTAACACGATGGGGGGGAGCTTACACTTACACACACACACACACACACACACACACACACACGTGTGCACAGCATAAATGGCAGGGATGTGAGACAAGCGGGAGGGAGGGAAATTTAGAAAATGGAATCACAGAAGATTTCTTAGGACAAGAGTTCAGGGAACATGAGGAGGAAATGAACGGGGGCTTTTGAGGAAGAGGTCAGTGAGAAGTACACAGTATGTCTGCACGTGCCACTGATTGATTGTGACGATGCCACAAGAACATACTGAACAATAAGAAGGAAGGACTCTGTAACTCTGGACCACAAACTGTCGTGGCACAAAGTACTGCCCCTGCCCACCACCTCACATCTCCACTGCAGCCATGGGGAAGCCAGTCTGACAGGCATTTCTGTAAAAGACAAATATGCAGGGACGGTGAGCTGAGGCAGCCTCGCTAGTGTCAGGCGACAGGACAACGGGGCGAGCTGTCATTTAGTTCAGAGGATGCTGGGAGTCTAGATGGAGGCCCTGGTGATCATGCAGGAAATCTGACAATGTTTAGCAGAGCTGGGAGAACGAGAGGAGGGAATGTTGGTGAAGAGCAGAAGGAAGGTTAGGACAGGATATTTCAGCTGCAAACTTACCAGAAAGGACATTTGCTTAGGCCAAGGAGTGAACAGGAATTTAGGTCACTGGCTACAGCATGAAAGTGGGAGCCCAGGACTCCCACAGGGAGAGCTGAAGAGAAAGGTCACAGGAGGGCCCAGCCCCGCACTATTTGCTCATCAGAAGTGCGAAGCAGTGGGGGGTCTTCCTGAAAAGACCTACCTGATCCTGCTGGCTGTCCCAGATAAACCTGACTCATACTGCAGCAGATTTCAGATTCAACACAATGTTTTTTCTTCTTTGGGATTTTTAAGTTCTCTTGCAACTTTTTTATATAAGACCAAAAGAAAAGACAGTCTGACGGCTATAATCAGGTAAGTCCTGAAGCCAGAACAAAAAAATTAATACAGTGAAGCTAAGAAAATCAGTTCTGGAGCCTAATACCCTGGTTCTAATCCCAGCTCTGCCACTTACTGGCTGTGATGAGCAAGTGACTCGATTTCTCTCAGGCTGGTTTTCCTCGTGGCTACAACAGAGTTAGTATCTCTCCAGCAGGACAAACTGCTAGAAAAGCATCTCAGAGACAGTGAGCGCTGTGTATGTCGCTCTTTTCTTTTTTTCTATATTTGTCCCAGTGTTTCTGGTTGAGGGAAGTTAAGCGGAGTGATGCTTATAGAACATGGAGAAACACCACACACAGCCATAGAATGTTGCAAAGTGCTGGCTGTTCCTCCAACCCCTTTTTCTCCTTTCTGGAAACACCGACAGATGAGATTTCCCAGCCTCCCTCTGAGAAAGACTCACCCACATACAGCCAATGGAGGGAAAGCAAACATGATATGTAGGCGTTCGGGTCTCGGCAACCAACATCCTCAAGTCTCCTCCCCGTGGCTTGATGGGGATGAACATGGGGACCCTGCTGAAGACGGCAGGAGCACGGAATGGCTGAAGGTGGGGTGTCTGAATATCACCTTGGATGGGTGCTGCCAGGATCACCCCTTCTGGGACTTTACATGAATGAGAAATCAATTTATTCTGCATCTGACACAGTACACTTTTTCAATTCACTTGCTGTAGCTGTGAACCCACCCCATTGAGTAGAGCCAAGCTCTGTACAGACACTTCCATGTTTAATCCCAACCACGATGCTCTGAAATAGACGTCATCCCAAGCGTACGGCCAAGGATTTGAAGACTCACAGGAGCCACGGGGCCACCCTGCCCAATGTCGCGATGTGCCAGCCACACCCAGGGCCAGGCCCGTATGCTCCCTGGGACCTGCTGGCTCCCAGCCACACAACACAGCCACATGGAGACTGGGGCGTCCCTTCCGCGCTTACCGCCTCCTCCCATTCTCACTTTCTGACTGCTGGAACTTCACTCTGTAAATTAAAACTTCATGTTTTCCCATCTGTGCAGCCCACTTGGGAGATCCAGGAGAGCCCTAGCTCACATCCGTCTCTTACGCTTCATCCCATCCACACAAGTCCAGGAATGGGAAGCAAACGCTCTTGGCCCGTGTTTCAGACATGCAGATTCCTAGCTGCTTTGCAACTGGCTACAGTATCTGGGATGATGAATGGCAGGGCTAGAGATAAGCAGAGAAAGGTAAAAATTCCTAAGCCATCAGCCATCTGCAAAGTGGACACGTGGGGGCTGTGCAAACCAATCCAGTGGAACACAGAAAAACACTATTAGAACTTCTGTTTCATAACATTTGCTTTATTTATCCTTTAGTTTCTTCCTGCATAAGTTTTACAACATTAAGCAGTCTAACATCATATCAGTATATGCATATAATACATAAATAAATTTTAGTGATACGTGGTCCAATTTTCTTCTGATAGTATATAATAAAAAAAAATATGAAGACCAAGTCTAGGTAATAAATCCGGTCTCCTTCACTGCTTAGAATGCTGTACCCTGGAAAACGACAACAACAAAACTCTCCGCACCTGTGCATACAGCCATCTCCCAGCTCATCATGTGACATAACTTAATTCACGTAAAATCATGCAAAAGCATGCTTCAGATATAAAGGGACTGAAATTGATGTATGTCTATGTCTTTGAATATAACAAAGCGGAATCCAACAAGTGAAAACCACTATTAGACAAACTTGGCAGAAAAGTCACAACTACACGGCGGACTCTTCTGCTGAGAAGCTTAATTATTCAGGTCACCTTTCGTTTTGAAGACCTTTCAGAAGAAAATTTCTAGCCAATAGAGTCAGTGTGTAGAGAGAAGAAAAGGAAAGAGAGCGAGAACTAGGATGACTTTGAAAATCCAACATTATTTGAAAGGCTTGTTCCCTATTCACTCCTCACCACCCACCACCATGACACTGACTCCCTGAGACAGGCCCCCGATTAAAGGAACTGAAAAGAGGTTTTTAAAGGCTGCAGATAAGCAACTCTGCCTGTTGACACTTCCACTTGGCTCTGAGCTGCCCCCTTAAACAACAGGTCCCTTCTCCCAGAGCCATGGCCCCTGACCGGAAAAGGTCGCTGTCCCCACCTTTGCAGCGACCTCGCGGACTGAAAAACACGGAGCTTCTCCATCATCCCTGCTCACCAATCTGCGGCAGTGGACGCCAGTTGGAAGGAAAAAACCAACTGCATTTTCTAAGGTGGCAAAAATAATACTCCTGTGGGGCTTGGTGATCTTCCACTCCCACCACCCGCCGTGGAGATGCACGCAAATCTCGAAAGGAGCCAAGACGAGGAATCAAGTTATGGGTGAAATGCGAATTTTCTCAAATACCATGAAAGTCACCCCTGAGTGCCTGCCTCCATGACACAGTGCTCTTTTTCACCCACTTGGGGAGAGACAAACTTGCTCTTCTGCCCGCCTGGAAATGCCACCGCGTGGACGGCCTGCGTGGAAACCTGCCGTGTTCATGTTCCTTCCCCCTTCCTTGACGGATGTCAACCATGAACCTCAATGGACACAACAAAGGCACGTTCCCAATTGTTACCGTAAGTGTCCAAACAAACCAGGATGGAACTACTCCCTGAAACAGCCACTCCCCTCGCAGCCAACTGCGGGAGCTTCCCAAGAAGTGACAAGACCTGTGCTTCCGACAAGCACTTCCCGCCCCTTGTTGATTCCAGTAGGAAAACTAGAAAAAGTCCCCAGGATTCATCCTCCCAGGAACCCCATCTTGCAAACCAACCCCCACCATAGCCCCGCATGCAGCCGCCCCACCCAAGGGGAGAGGTCAGCCGGCCTCGGCCCCCACTCCCTCCGCCAGCCCTCTCGCGGAGAATCTGGAGACCCCGCCAGCCAGCAGCCTGCAGAGGCTCCCGTGGTCGTGCGAAGTCGCCTCCGCGCGCGGGCTCCACTGTGCTGCACATGGGTCCAGGCATCTGACGACCGGGCGCCCACGTCTTGCGACCGTCCCCTCCACACCACTCATAGTCATAAAACAGACACCAAGCACAAAGGGGACACGTACGGGGGTCCGCGCCCTCAGCTCCAGGAGCGCGACTGGCTCCGCGTCTGCGGGGAGCCTGGCGCATCCGCGGGTGTCAGGGTCCGGAGAGGAGACCAGGTGGCCTCTGCCTTAGCAAAGAAACTGCAAAGGCCCCCGAAGTTGCTGCAAATGAACCGCACCCCCGCGGGCTCTCAGTAGAGCCGGGGTGCGCAGGGACCAGCCACAGAGCGGGGACCAGATCTGTGTGGCTCGCCGCTGCACCCCAGCGCTCAGCACCAAGCCTGGCACTGAGAGGGCGCCCCCAAATCTGCCTCAGTTCCGACACTGCTGCTTCGCTACAGCCCAGGCGCCCTTCATCCCAAGTCCCTGGGAACCGCAGCCCAAGTTCGCCGTCCCCTCTCCGAGCGGCGGCCGGCCCAGCGCAGCCGGTACCGACATCGGCAGGAACCCGGAGGAACCTGCGCCCCAGACGCGGGCGCGCAGAGGGGAGCAGCCTGAATCGGCGGGGGGCTGATTCTAGGGGTCCCCATGCAGGACTGGCTCTGCGCTCCTGGTTTTGCGGCTGCTTCGCAGCGAAACAAACTTATTTCCCGACTGACGAGGAGCAGAAGGGTCGCCGTGGGGTGACAGCGGCGGCGTCCCGGCCCTACCTCCTCCCGGGCTCAGGTCGCCCGCAGCCCCGGTCCCGCCGGCGGGAGAGGGAGCCCGGGGAGCCCCTCTCCACCCGCCGCCCCCAAGGACCCTGCGCTTTCGGCGCCCGAGAGCCGGGCCCCGGCCGCTGGCGCCGCACTCACCTCGGCACCTGCGCGGCGCGGGCACAGTCCGAGGCCCCGCGGACCGGCGAACGCTTCCTACTTGCGACCAATCCGGGGTTGAACCCGGTGCTCGGTGTGGGGCCGCGTCCCTCCTTTCCTGCGCTCGCGGAGGCTCGGAAAACCCGGCGCCGCCGCTCCGCTGCCTGCTGCTCGGCCTGGGGGAGGGGCGCGGAGGGGCGGAGGGGAGGGGAGGAGGGGAGGGGCGCGGCGGGCTGAGCATGCTCGGTGCGCGGGGCCTGGAGGAGGTGCGACCCGGGCTCACCTGCCGGCCCTGCAGGGAGGGCGGCCCCAGGCCCCGCGCGCAAAACCGGGGGAGGGCGCCTCGCCTGAGCCCAGGCACCCGAAGATCTACCCGGTTCCCGAGCCGGGTGTAGAGATGTGCTGCCTAGCGACGGAGAAGATGCCGGAGCGATGCCGCCTTCCTTGGCAAGCCGCGCATCGGGGCGCAAGGAGGCGCGACCTGCCCGAGTCCCCCAACCTGCGGCCTCCCGGAGACACGGAATTCCGGGATCTTTAAGGCTTCCTGGCCAGGAAACAACCATGTCTGATTCGGGGCTGCGATTTGCAGAATCCAGGGGAGTGAGGGGTGGGGGGACGACGCTGAACTTGGGAAGCCAGAAGAGGGGGCTTTGGGAATGTTTTACCTACCTGTCCCTAGGCGAGGCCACTGGCCAGACAGGCAGCGTTACCGACCTGGAGTCCCATCCTTACGGCGGGGCGGGAGGAAACGGTTCACAGTTAGTGCGAGGCTCGATTTGCTCTGCGTGGGGACTATTGAAAGCTTTGTTATTCAAAAGCATGTGCTTCCGACAGTGACGTGTCCGTGGTCATTGTACTGTAAGGATCTGTTTTTCCGCAGAAATGGCTCTCTGCACCCCAACTCCAAACCTCAGGTAACCGCGGAGACGGACGTCAGTGCGCCCCCCCCCCCCCGCCCCCAGCCCTCCCCAACCCGGTGCCGCGAGCCTGGCGGGCGGAGGAAAGGCACCCGCGGTCTGTTAACAGCGACCCGAGAGCAGCCTCTCGCAGGGAGAATCCCCGGAGCTTTGCTGAACCCCGTCGCCGGTGCAGCGATCCGCTGTGTACAGCTCCGCTCACAGCCTAGCATTTACACCGCCACGAAACCTACCCTGACATCTCCATTATGTGGAAAAGGTGTTAACCGAAAAACTATTTTTAAACTACTGGAGTAAGCAAACTAACTTCTCCAAACAGCAACTGCTGCCTTGTTAGTTCACACAGTGGTTTGTTTTTGTTTTTGAATCCCTGTTCAGGAAGTAGGCAAATCCACGCAAGGTGGTAGGTGGTGTTTTGGCCACTTGAAATTCCACGGTTTCCTTGCGCTGAGATTAATGCTAAAGAGAAGAGTTAGGGTTGTTGTTTTCCCCAGGTTTCCTGATTGGTTAAACATGGAGAGATTTTAAGCTGTGTGGCGTGTTTCTGGAATGGAGGCACTTTTGCAAACCTGAATGTCGGTAACACAAGAATGTTCATGGCAAATAACTAGATAAGATGAATTGTCTCCACTGACTCTAAAGGCTTGTGTTTCTGCCAGAACGATGATTATAATGTAATGTTTTTAGATTATTTTTCTGCACCTAGTCAATTAAAAGTATTTTTTTCCACTAAAACTATGTAACAACCACCACCAAAAAACCTGGCCAGAAGATCTCCAGAAAAAATTCCTTCCTATACATACCTACTCTTAACATGTTCAGGGAAAAGTGATCGTTTAGACATTTCAAAGAAAAAAAAGAATAAAGTGGGCTGTCACAATCCCAAAGAGACTACAAACTGAAGTAATTTTCAAAGTGTTATGAAGATGTCGGCCAAAATCCTTTAACAGTTTCTAAATTTCAAATCTAAATTTTGCGTTTTTATTCTTCCCTTTAACCCTTTTTTCTGTCTACTACTATCTGCTTGGCACTGTATTCTAGTAGGTGCTGGGAAACTGAAAATGACCACAACAGACTCTGCTTCCCAGCTCTCCATGCAGCTGGGGAAACAGGTGTTCCAAGCAGGAGACAGATCCAGGTCCTGCTGAGGGGACATCAGTTACACATTCTGATGAGAAGCCCTTCCTTTCGCCGACAGGGCCTCACCTCCCAAGGCAAAGCTTGATCAGCATCTCCCCAACATTTCCCAAGAAGAGCAGCAGCTGTTTAAAACGCAACCAATGATCCAGTCCCTTTTCTCACCAGCCCACTAGGGACAGGAAGCTCAGCTGCCACCACCAGGAAAGGCTCCCACCAAAGCCCCCAGGGCTGGGGAGTGCTAGGACAGCCAGACCCTGGCCGGAAAGGACAGTTTATTTTGATAGCAACATACTCACACACGTCCAGCTATCAGGGAACCTGGCTGGGTGTCAGCTTCTTGCTCAGGGAAACTGTCATTGGGATCCTCTGGGGGAAAATGTTCCTAACAAACCAATTAAAGCTGTCAGCAGCAAGTTCAATGCCACTGCCCTGAGTACCCTCATGAATGAACTACTGGTCCTCATGTAAGCTGCAAATCATCATCATCATCTGAACACAGTGGAAAATTCCTCCTGTCATTTAGCTTCAGTGGCCTGTGAGCTGCGAGCTGCAATACCCCCCCACACACACACACACACCCCTAATAATTAATTACACATGTGAAGTTTGACTTCCAGCGCTTGTCGTACAGGAGTATTGTGTGGAACACAGGTCACCTGGTACACACTGACTAAATCAGAACGAAATCTGGTAACTCGTAAGTGGAACCGCGCTGAAAATGCTTTTGACTTTTTGGAGACATGGGTGGAATACATCATCAGGTCAGACACAGCATGCAAAGGTTCCGAAAACTCCAGAAAGGGCATCTCTCTGTCCACTCCTGTTATCCTTCCCCCCACGTGCTGGGGATTCGGTGGGTGTGGCTGGAACAAGAAGGAGAGAGGAAGAGCCTCAAGGAGGAGAAACAATCTCTTCTGGCCACATCGGATTTGACTGTTCTCCTCGCACCTCACATCAGTGGGATTTACACAGACTCACAGCACACCACCGTCTTTGTTCTCAATGACTTGAATGAGATCATCAAATGGCAGGGTGCTGCAATCAGATAAAAGTTACCTGAGTTTGATAACGATTGTTTATTTTCTATGTATGAGGTGTCCGACAGATCTTCAGGTACAAAGCACCACTTGTAGCCTATCTCCACTTTTAAACTAACTTTAAATTCACTTCAAGCAAGTGGATAAAGCAGTATTTTCTAAAGAATTGTGTCAGGAACAGCTTTGCGTTCAGTGCCGAAATAGAGTGCAAAAGGCCCGAGCCAGGTACGGGCTTTCAGACCAGCCTGAGCTTGCTCCTCTGCAGGTGAGTCAGGTGACTGCTTGCCATGTGAGTTTAAAACAAAGGATGGAACAGTAACACTGGCTGCAGAGCGGGCAATGGTCATAAACTCACACAAATGAAGGCTGTGCCACAAGCTGACAGCTAGAGTCCAAGTGAACTAGAAACCTGAACCCCGCTGAGACTCCTTTACAAACAAGGCTGTGAGGCCCCTGCAGCTGAAGCATGATGACGGGAAGTTAGGAATCAATCAGCTTGCTCCCCTCCACACTTTCCCAATTTCACTAGATTCTGTATACAAAATGCAAACAGAAAAGTTCCAGAGGGCTTTACTTTGCAAAAGCATTTACAGCTGATTTCTGCTGTTCACTGTTCTGTTCTATAAAGTCGCTGCGAACACTGAAACCTCCGCTCCTAGGAGAAATAATGAGTTCTGTTCCTATGAGCCTTGGGTAACAAGACTTTTATTCATTAATCAACACAAAACCTTGTTTTATGTGCACTTCTGCTTAAAGACACCTTATTTAGGACACACTGTTGATTCATGAACATTGAACTTGCAGCCACATCGTAACACCTGCCTGCACAAGCCTTAGCCACCCATGGATTTTCTCTGAAGGCCCAGTACAGCCTTCGTGCACCACACAGCACTTCAGCACTGAGCTTTGGGCCATTTGAAATGGCGAGGTCACCAAAAAAAGCACAAAACTTTGAAAAAGGTGGCACCAAATAGACTGCAAAAAGGAGACTTCTTTATAGTACTAGAGAGAACAGTGAGGCCGAGCAGGACCTCTTTACACTTCACCTAGGAAAGCAGGCACTTCAGACTTTTCCCTGTTCCACGTGTCCACAAAGGAATGCAGAAGTGTCTCCAGTACTGACCCTGGGGCTACAAATACATTTCAGCAAGTAGGCAAATTCACAAATATGGAACCTATGAACAATGGATTTGACTGTGCCAAATATCCCCTTTAAATGGCTAGCACATTAGTCCACATGGTGTAAAAACTAATAAGTAGAAACCTCACTTAAAATGAAAGGGGGAGCTCTCCCACCCGTGGGTAGTGGTGGAGCCCATAGGAAGCACTTCTCCCCTGTAAGAGTCTCTTGTGTAAGAAAAGATGAACTACTGCCATTTACAACAACATGGATGGAGTTTTAGATCATTATGTTGAGCGAAATAAGTCAGACAGAAAAAGTCAAGCACCATATGACTTCACTCATATGTGGGATATAAAACTGAAAGCAACAAAGGAACAAGTAAAGAAAAACTCATAGACACAGACAACAGTTTAGTGGTTACCACAGGGTAAGAGGGGAGGGGGGGTGGGAGAGGAGGGTAAACGGGATCCAATACATGGTGATGGAAGGAGAACTGACTCTGAGTGGTGAGCACACAATGTGATATATAGATGATTTATTACAGACTTGCACACCTGAAACCTATGTAGTTTTACTAACCATTGTCACCCCAATAAATTTAACAAAAAAAGTCTCCTTTGTTTCTGGGGCTTTGTGCATGGTTCTCCATCAGACCACATGATCTGATTCATGAATCCATTTTGCTGGAGACATGTATCTCTGTCTATGTTTAAAGTCAACAATGGGATGTGATTCAATTTCCAGATACTCACTTTGCACTCAATCATTTTAAGAACATATTATTCTGAGGAAACAGGTATATTTTGAACTATTAAAAAGACTGTCCTCTGCCAGCTTCCTCAAGTAAATCACATACAGGAGTTTTCTGTGTATCGCATACCACAATTGCTTTGATGCTTTTGTTGTTGTTCAACATTACACATCATGCAGTTGGGCACAAAGCAGGATAATTTCAAGAACGAAGATAAAGTTCAGGGTGAAGAGAGAGGAAGCTTCATGGAGTGACAAGTGTGCCTTTAGGAACAGAGGAAACTGGCGCTCCAGCAAGATCATTTTAAATGAGAAACAAGCCTGACAATTATCTACGTGGGGGGCTGGATACAGAGGAGACCCACCCATGGGCTGAAACAAGTCAGTCTGAGACTACGCACCCAATGTTTTACTCTTTTACAGGGACTGTGAAAGTAAATGGTTTGCATATGAATCTTTTGAGAACAGTGTTAAAAATGCGAGGTCTCAGCCCATGTTAGGAAGCTTTATAAGATGGCCCTCCATGCTTCCTCGTGCCCAATTCCATATTTACTTCCTTTCAATTGTTGGTTAGACACACTGTGTCACTATTATCGATTCACTGAAATGATGGCTGTCACTTTTAAGATTAGGTTACACAAAAACTGTGGCTTCTGTCTTGGATGTTCTCTCTCTCAGACCACCACCTTCCATGTTGTGAAGAGATTCAGTCTGTGGAAAGATCCACGTGGCAAATCACCATGCCTGCCGCCATTCGTGAGCACGTTTAGCAGTGGCTGTATTGAGGTTTACCAACGGCTGTGTGAGTGAACCTGGATGCCGATTCTCCAGTGCTAGTGAAGTCCTGAGATAATGGAGTCACTGGCCAAAACTTGAACTTGACTTTGAGAGACCCTCAGCCAGAAGCACCTCACTAAGGACCTAGATTCCAGACCAACAAAAACATTGAATAATTAATATTTGCTAGTTTTAGCTCCTATGGCTTGTTGTAATTTGTTACATAGCAATAGATAGTTAATATACCCCCAAGATATTCTGATTGGATAAGTTTCGGGTGGGGTTTAAATATGTGGATTTGACAAAAAACCCAAATGATTCTGATGCACATGGTTCATAGTTCCCCCTTCAGAAACCCTGGTATTTGGAGATGAAAGAAATACAGAGAAATTAGGGAGTTCATTAAATCACACATTTCATTTTTTCCTAAACAATGGATATTATAGTCACATAAGCACAATTACATATTTTCTAAAATATTTTCATGTTGTACATATTTTATTATCATTTTCTTCTCTTACAATGTCTCCTGAATTTTTTATCACCAAGTAGTTTTATTTGCACTAATTTTAAAAAGCTGCTTAATATTCTATTTTAGATACTACAAATTACTCAATCAATTTTCAATTGTTGAACATTTAAATTGTGTATCTTCTGTCATGTTAAACAACTTTTTGATAAACATATTGAACTTAACTTTTACACGCATCCCTAATTAGTTCCTTAGCATAAATTCCTAGAATTTGAACTACCAAGTGAAAAAGTATTGTGATTTTGCTCATTCTTAATTGTTAGCTTCTTTTTGGTAGCTATCCATGAGGTCCAACAATTAAAGGTAGGTGAGAGCTTCTACATCTTATTCTCAACATCTTCAAAATCAGGAAGTGAGTTATACTAAGTAAGATTCCAGGCAAAATTCTGCACATGTGAAAACATCCAGCAGACATAAAAAATATCATGCAAACTGTAAGCTCAACAAAGTCCCAACTCTCTCCCCAGGCTCTCCAACAGCGCTTTGAAAGATTCACTAGTAGAGACAAAGGCGACAATATTTGTCCTGCAAGGGCAGGATTCAGTTAACATTTTAATTGGAGTCAGGCAACGAAATCCTCTGAGAAGAGCTCTGCACAGAAATGACTGAACAGGAATACAGGCTATGGGGCTCCCCAGATCCTCACACCTGATTCTGCTGGAGTGAAACTTACTGCCGCATTTCTAGTCCAATCCATATCTTGAGCGCCATAATTTCACCACTGAGTAATCATTGCTACCTCCAATTATGCCAATTAACAAAGCTTTTATCATTGATCTTAAATAAAGTTAATTGAATCTCATGTGGGTTTCTGATAGGAGGCTTTCAGATGCTAAGTACCCATCTCTGGAAACATTTTCCTGATTAGGGAACTACAAATATTAACCAACTACAGCAAGAGAGTAGGTTAAATCCAACACACACAGACACACACACACACACACACACGCACGTGCGCGTACACACATCACAGAACCATAGCCATACATCACACTATGCTATCATTTTTAAATGAATTGAATGAAGCATGGCAAAGCTATGCTCATTTTTAATATGTTTATTCATTTTGCCAAATTTTGTGTCAATTTACTTTTTTATTTAATTTATTGGGGTGACAATGGATAGTCAAATTATGTTTCAAGTGTACACTTCTACAACACATCATCCATACATTGCATTGTGTGTTCACCACCCAGAGTCAGTTCTCCTTCCATCACCACATATTTGACCCCCTTACCCTCATCTACCACCCCCCTCCCCTTACCCTCTGGTAACCACTAAGCTGTCGTCTGTGTATGCAAGTTTCTGTTTGCTCGTCCTGTTCATTTGTTGCTTTTAGATTTATACCCAACATATGAGTGAAGTCAACTGGTTCTTCACTTTTCTGTCTGACTTACTTCACTCAGCATAATAATCTCAAGATCCATGTTGTCGCAAATGGCAGTATTTCATCTTTTCTTATGACCGAAATTTACTCTTTCATCAGTAGCATGTTTTCTCAGTGCCTTGCACACCTGCTAACTCAGTGATATGATTTTATTTATATCTTTTCCAATTTGTGGACATAAAGAGTTTCTCTGTTTTATTCCTACTGAGGTTAAACATTTTACATGTGGTTCTTTGTCATATGCATCATATAATGACATTTGGGTTCTCTGTTCATTTACTTAAATGTTCATCTTTATCCTAGAGATTTGTCAAAGTTTTCAGTATATTTAAGATAATAAAATTTTACCCATTGCAAATACTTCTCTGCTTTCTAACTCTGAAAAGACAGACATTTTACATTCTCATATAATCACATTTATTACTTTTTCCTTATATTTTTTTCCAGCTTTGTTTAGATATAATTGACATATAATATTGTGTAAGTTTAAAATATACAAGCGGATGATTTGATGGATGTGCACAGCATGAAATATTTCTTACAAGAAGGTTAATTAACACATCCTTCACCTCACATAATTACCATTTCTCAGTTGTTGTTATGGTGAGAACATTGCAGATTTACTGCCTTCACCTTACTACAGCACAGCGCTGGTCACTGCAGTCACCACGCTGTCCATCAGGGCCTAGAGCTCACTGCTCTTACAGTTTACATTCCCACCAACAGTGACAAGGCTTCCCTTTTCACCACATTTTCACCAGCATTTGCCATCTCATCTCTTTGATGCCAGCTATTCTAACAGGTGAGAGGTGACATCTCATTGTGGTTTTGATTTCTGTTTCCCTGATTATCAGTGATGCTGAGCTCTTTTCATGTACCTGAAAACATCTGTATGTCTTCCATGGAAAAAAAAAAGGGGCTATTCAGTTCTTCTGCCCACTATTATTACGTATATTTTTTTCTATTTCTCGCTACAGATCTGCTTAATATATTTAGGTGCTCTACTGTTGGGCTCACATGTATCTAAAATTGCAATATCCTCAGGATATATTGAGCCTTTTATCATTATATAATGTCCTACTTTTTCTCCTGTTACAGTTTTTGTCTTCAAGCTAATTTTTCAGATATAAGTATAGATAGTCCTATACACTTTTGGTTTCCATTTGTGTGAAATATCTTTTTTCACCCCTTCATTTTGAGTCTATTCTCAATCTGAAGGGTTGGTCTTGTTCTTTTATCCATTCAGCCACTCTATGCCTTTTAAAGCATTTAATCCATTTAACATAGTTATTGATAGGTAAGGACTTACCAATGCTATCTTAATTGTTTTCTGTCCATTTGTAGTTCCTTCGTTCCTCTCTTGCTATCTTCCTTTGTGATTTCATGATATTCCATAGTGGTGTGTTTTGATTCCCTTCTCTTTCCCTTGTTTGTATATACTGAAAGGTTTGCTTTGTGGTAACCCTGAGGCTTACAAGAAACACCTTACAGAACTAACTGTCCATTTTAAGCTGGTAACCACTTAACCTTGGTCACATACAAAAAACTGTTTTACTCACCCCACCACATTTTATGTTTTTGATGTCACAATTTACATCATTGTATATTGCTTTCTTCTAGGAGGTTTTGCTTTTAGGTCTTACATTCAGGAGTTTAGTCCATTTTATTTCCATGTATGGTGTAACATAATTGTCCAGTTTCAGTCTTTTGCATGTGACAATCCAATTTTCCCAATACTGTTTATTAAATAAGGAGACTGTCCTTTCCCCACTGTATATTCTTGGCTCCTTTGTTATAACGTAATTGACCATACATGCATGGGCTTATTTCTGGGCTCTCTATTGTATTCCATTGGTCTGTGTGTCATTTTTAAGCCAGTACCATACTGTTTGGAATACTGTAGCTTGGTAATATAGTTTGAAATCAGGGAGCATGATTCCTCTAGCTTTGTTCTTCTTTCTTAAGATTGCTCTGGCTACTAGGAGTCTTTTGTGGTTCCATACAAATTTTAGGATTGCTTGTTTTATTTCTGTGAAAAATACCATTGGAATTTTTATTAGGATTGCATTGAATGAGTACATTGCTTTGGGTAATATGGATATTTTAACAATACCATTTTTTCCAATCCATGAACATGAACTGTATTTCCATTTATTTGTGTCTTCTTCAATTTATTTCATTAATGTCTTACAGTTTTCAACATATAGGTCTTTTACCTCCTAGGTTAAATGAATCCTAGGTATTTTACCCTTTTTGATGCAACTATAAATGGGAATGCTTTCTTAATTTCTCTTTCTCATAGTTCGTTATTAGTGTAAAGAAAGTGAACAGATTTTTGTGGAGAGATTATGTATCCTGCAATTTTACTGAATTTGTTTATTAGTTTTAACAGATTTTTTTATGGAGTCTTTAGGGTTTTCTACATATAATATCATGTTATCAGCAAAAAGTGACTATTTCAGTCCCCTCTTTCCAGTTTGGATGACTTTTCTTTTTCTTGACTAACTGCTCTGGCTAGGACTTGCAATACTATGTTGAATAAAGGTGAGCGTGGACACTCTTGGCTTGTTCCTGATCTTAGAGGAAATGCTTTCAGCTTTTCACTGTTGAACTCAATGCTAGCTGTGGGCTTGCTGTATATGGCCTTTATTATGTTGAGGTATGTTCCCTCTACACCTGCTTTGTTAAGGGTTTTTGGGTTTTTTTTAATCATAAATAAATACTGGATTTTGTCAAATGTTTTTTCTGCATTTGTTGAGATGATCATGATTTTTGTCCTTCATTTTGTTAATGTGGTGTATTATGTTGACTGATTTGTGGATGTTAAACCATCCTTGCATCCCTGAAATATATCCCATTTGATCATGGTGTATGATCCTTTTAATATATTGTTGAATTTGGTTTGCTAATATTTTGTTGAGGATTTCTGCATCTCTATTCATCAGGGATATCAGCCTATACTTTTCTTTTTTGTGGCATCTTTGTGTGGTTTTAATATCAGGGTAAGGCTGGCCTTGTAAAATGTGGAAGAATTCCCTCTCTTTCATTTTTTGGAAGAGTTTGAGAAGGATTGATATTGATTATTTGAATTTGGTAGTACTCACCAGTGAAGGAGTCTGGTCCTAGACTTTTCTTTTTTGGGAAGTTCTTGATTACTGATTCAATCTCCTTGATAGTAATCTATTCAGATTTTCTATTTCATATGATTCAGTCTTGGTAGATTGTATATTTCTAGGAATTTATCTATTTCTTCTAGTTGTTCAATTTATTGGCATATAATTATTCATAGTAGTCTCTTAATATCCTCTGTATTTCTGTGGTAACCAGTTTTAACACCTCCTCTTTCATTTCTGATTTTATTTATTTCAGTCCTGTCTTGGTGAGTCTAGCTGAAAGTTCGTCAATTTTATTTATCTTCACAAAGAACCAGCTCTGAGTTTCATGATATTTTCTATTATCTTTTCAATCTCTATTTCATTTGTTTTTGCTCTCATCTTTATTATTTCAGTCCTTCTATTAACTTTGGGCTTTCCTTATTCTTATTTTTCTAGTTCCTTGAGGTGTAAAGTTGTTATTTGAGACTTTTCTTGTTTCTTGAGGTCTGCATTTATCACTATGAACTACCCTCTTACAACTCCTCTTGCTGTATCCCCTACATTTCGGGACATTCCATTTCCATTTTCATTTGTCTCAAGGCATCTTTGATTTCTGTTTTGATTTCTTCTTTGACTCAGTGGTTGTTCAGCAGCATGTTGTCTAATCTCAACATATTTGTGAATTTTCCAGTTTTCTTATTAATTTCTAGTTTCATACCACTGTGGTCAGGAAAGACACTTCATATGATTTCCATCCTCTTAAATGCACTGATTTGTTTTGTTACCTGACATATCTTGGAAAATGTTCCATGTGCACTCGAAAGAGTTACTTCCTGGAGCCGAGAAGTGCTGGCCTGGGGGATGCAGGCAAACTGAAACTGTTCTTCCTGACCTTTTTGTGCAGTTATTCGCAGGTTTTTTTGTTTCTTTGTGTTGCTGAAGCTTCTTAAGTGGACTCCTGACCTCTCCTGGAGATGTTTTTGTTTTAGGATTGCTGTCTAGTTGTTAATCTTTGTGAGGTCACAGATGTTGGAGTCTCCTCCTCTGCATTCTCAACTACTCAGAAAACCAGTAATACTGAAGGTGAAAATTATTTTTACAACACACACACACACACACACACACACACACACACACATTTAAAGTCTCTAGAAGTAGTTTTAAGGGCACACATCAAGTGAAGAAACATTTATTCAAGAAAATCTAGTCAAAGTTAGGAAGAACAGAGAGTCTATGGAATTTGAATCACGACTCCCTTTCCTCGGCTCAGTCTGCCAGAAACTCCACTCCAGGCAGAGCCAAGAACACACGGCTCCTCCCTCCTCCCCTTGCTCAACTTCTGTGGCAGGATGTGGTATCTTGCTGGGAGGGGCAGGCCTTTACCCTTTCTGTCTGCCTCCCTACTACCTACTGCAGTGGCTAAATGCCAGCTGAACATGGCTAAGAAGTCAAGGTCACCTCCTTCTCGCCAGCCCTCCCTCACAGAGCACAGACTCTACCTCCGCCATGACAGGCTGAGACTCCTGGGGGTCCAGTTGCTACAGCCCCAGCACACTTGTATGGTGGGCATTCCAGGTCAAGAACAGTCAGTCCATTGCCTCTAGAACAGCAGAGGCCATTGTTCCTACCCAGAAGTCTGCTAAGTCTAGGGGATCACTCGGAGAGAACCCTATCACCACTGTTCCCACCACAGGTTCCAAAGCCACGCTCTGAACTTTCGCCCGGGGGAGAAGTAAGCCATGAGCACAGAGCACTCGTAGGTTCTCTGCAAAACGAGAATGGCAAGAAATTACTGAGTTTATTTGAAAGAGTGTGAGGAAGTTAAATTCCAAGGGTGCTCTCAAACACAATGAAAGTTTTGGTAGAAAGCAATGAAGAGGAGGCTGGTAGCTTCATGAGGAAATCAGGTAAATCACAGGCCAGTGAGGTTACCAGAGAAAGTCGGCTAAGAAGAGCCTTCCTTGGGTCAGAACAAGCCTCAAACACTTACCTCAAAAACTCCCCCTGTAAAAGAACCCTAATTTAATCCGATCAGTCTCAGTCTTGGGAGCAGTTATGCCCCAGTGTATTGGTAAAAACAATGGAACAGTCAGCTGTAATTAGTAGAGCGTAACATCTGGATGTGATCGGAGAAAACGAATCTGAAGGGAGTCCCCTAACTCCACTGCCACCCGGGTGACTGTGTGCAGCCCTGTGCCGTCTGAGGAGCAAAAGAAAGTGTGCACTGTGACAGAAAAGACTTCACTCGGATAGTCCAGTGAGTGATTAAACCAATAAAAAAGCAAACAATAATTACCAGGCTTGCTACAGCGTATTATCGAAAATACCCAGTTTTCAACAACAACAAGAACAACCAAAATTACAAGACATGCAAAGAAGAATCAGGAAAGTGTGACCCATACAACAGAAAAAAACAAAAACAGGGACCAGAAATTGCCAGTGAGAGACCAGGTGTCAGATTTAGGAGAAAAAGACTTCAAAGCAGCCATTACGAAAATGTTCAGGGAAGTAAAGGCAGGCATGGAAGCAACGGCGCATCAGGCAGAGAAGGTCAACAAAGAGAGGGGAATATACGAGAACCAACTGGAGTTATTTCTGGAATTGAAAAGTAACTGCAATGAAATCTGTCCATGAATGCTCACAGAACCATTAATTATAATAACCAGAAAGTGGAAACAGCCCAAATGCCCATCAAATAATGAGTAAGCACACAAACTGTGGTCCACAATTGGGTATTATTGGGCCACAAAAAAGAATGAAGTAATGATGAACAATACAAAATGAATGAACTTTGAAAACATGCTAAATTGAGGCACAAGTCATAAAAAAAAAGATCACACATTATACGGTTTCATTCATATGAATGTCCAGGACAGGGAAATCCATAGAGATAGAAAGTAGATTAGTGGTTTGGTTAGGGCTGGGGGTTGGGAGGGAAGGACAGGAAGGTGACAGTTAAATACAGGATTTGGTTTTGGGGTGGTGAAAAGGTTATACATTTAATTTTGGTAGTATTTGTACAACTATGTGAATACACTAAAAACCAAATGTATGGTATGTGAATTGAAGCTGTTACCAAAAAAAAAAAAAAAAAAGAGTCCCTAATTCTTATCTCAAGGGAATGTAATAGCCACCTATGTTTTCTCCTACCATATTTATGCCTTTACTTAAAAACTGATTTGTCCTTACTTCATCTGGCATTAATTTTAGTTTATAGGTGATTTTATTTTTTTAACTGTCGTTTTTGCTTATGAATGATTAACCAGTTGTTCCAATATCACCGTGTGCAGCAGTTTAGCCATAATGGTATCAATTCTACTTTTGTTAAAGAAATAAGGTTGACTTTTGAATTATGTGGGGAAAAAATGCTCATTAAAAAGAACACAACTAACATGCTGAAGAAAATATCTTCGAGATATAGCACTCAGCTGGGAACATCTTCCTCAAAGGTTCTGCTTTGAGGAAGAAAAGTATGAAATAGCAGGTGACTAGCCCTTGGAAAAGACAGCCTTCCCAGCAAGTTGAGAAGTAAATTGCTCTCATGAGAATGCCACCCAAGCAAACTGACAGAGCAGCATCCAGCAGCTGGGCTGGTGGGGCGGGGCGGGGCTGGGGGGCATGTAATAAGGCAACTGCTGTGGAAATAAAAGCAGCACCCATCATGCAGGTTCCATTTTCCTGACAAATCTCTTCTCAACAAATCTGAAATGCTACTTTATTATTTTGATAAAAAAATGACGTGTCAATTTTATAAATTCATGTCTATGATTTGTTCATTATGTTATTTGAGACATATACCAGTATCATTATTATTACATACATTTAAATATTTGTTACAACAAGCAAATCTTTTGATTCTTCTTTTTTTTCCCCTATAGTTTCTTGATTATTTTTGTTAATTGATTCTTCTGAACAAATATTAGAATGACTTTGTCAGGTTAAAAATTATTAGTTATATTTTTATTTGGATTGTGTAAAATATAGAAAAATTATGATAGTAACACCTAACAGACATTTATTAAGTGTGCCATAAAATAAACCTAGTCCTTACATGCCCTGTGTCAACTGGTCTAAATACCTCTATGAGGTAAGTTGTGTGTGCGTGTGCATGTGTTTTAACTTTATAAATTGCGAAACAAATGCATGGAGAGAAGTGCATAAACATAAATATCGAGATCCACAAATTGCTATAAAGTGGACGCCTTTGTAACCAGTAAATATGTCACATAGCGCCACTAGCACCCCGGAAGCTTCCGATGCCCCTTTCAATTAGTACCTTTCCCTAAACGTAACTCTCCTAACTGCTAACAATCCTTCTGTCCTGTTCCATTTAGTTTGATAACCGTTATCTTTTCAGTGGAGTGTTTTCCACTTAAATTAAATGTAATTACTGGCGTATTTATGTTCAAATCCTCACATTATTTGTCCTGCCTGTTCTGTATTTTCTTCCCCTCTCTTGCCTTCTTTTGCGTAAATTGTTTTTATCAACCCATTTCCTCGTTAGTCTGAGTTTACCCATTTTTGTGGTTTCTTTTGGAAGTTACCCTAGAGATCACATGTGCACCTGTGACTTACTAGTTTAATATTTCTTGGAACGTTTCCCCTTTTCCAGTAATCAATACACCTTAGGACACATGAACTCCACTTATTCCTGCCCCCCCCAAACTTACTGCTGTTAGTGATTTTTCATTCTCTCTCCCAGTATTATCTATTTGCATATATGTCTGTCTGTCTTACCTACTGGGGCACTAAAACTGCTGCCATATGCAGTTACCACTCACTGATACCGACCCACCCTTTGAGTCTCTCTGGATCTTTCCTGAATCTTTTTTTTTTTTTTAATCTGGATTCATTTAGAATTGCCCATACTGGGGAGCTGCTGTTAGTGAGTTTCCGCATAGATATTTTTGTGTGAAAATTTCTTTATTTCTCCTTTGCTTGTCAAAAGCATGCTGGCTGTACTTGGAGTTGTATGCCTTACCTACTGCTCTCTAAAAAACAAAACAAACAAACACAAACACCCAAAGCTTAAGGGTTTAAAACCACACTTACTTGGCTCAGACTCTCAGCGCCACCATCTGGATCGAGTCTTCGGGGCCTCTGCCGAGGCTGCTGTGTGGCTCTGAGGCGGGACTGCGGTGGCCGCTGCACGACGCCCTCCTTGTCAGGTCTGGTGTCCCAAGTGAGCCAGTGGCTGGACGTCCCTTCTGGGTCTTGTCCTTCTCCCGGACGCGCGCCTCCGCGTCTTCACCGACGCCTGTGCAGCGGGGCCGTGAGTCCCCTCCAGGCCTTACCTGGGACCCCGAACACAGAACTGCTGCTGCACTTTTTGGTCGAAGCAAGGACCAAGGCAAGTCCTCGCTCAAAGCAGCGAGAAGCGGGCACCGTGTCTGGATGGAGGGATGGAAGTCACGCCGCCAAGAGCTGCGTGCGTGTGCGCGTGAAGCGACGCGGCTGGCTTGTCCTTGTCCACAGTCTGCTGTCCGGTCACGAACCGTCCCCGTCTTCCCACGTGCGCAGTCCGCTCACCTGCTCTCGGAGCCCCGCACTCAGCCAATCGCACCACCAGGCTCCCAGCTTGTTGCTGTGCAGATGCCAGGAGGCTGCTGGCTGCAGCCCCTTCTGTGTCCCGCCTCTTCTGGACTGAAGTCCCAGGCCCCACAGGCCCAGGGCACCGCGGAGGGCAAGGGCAGGCGGAAACTCCTGCGCAGGGGGAGCCGGGCGCACAAAGCAGGGCCGCTCCGAGAAACACGAGCGCAGCTGCGCGCGGTCTGGCTCCCGCGCCTCCGCTGTGGCCCGTTCCGCTCCCATTGCGGTTCTTCGTCCATCGCCACGTGAGGCTCCCGGCTCTGCTGAGTGACAGCCATTCCCTTTCTGCAGGAAATGGTCCCTTCTGCTGCGGGATGTACTTCTCATCCATGGAAAGTGAGAGGCTGCCAGGCTACCTTTTATATCGAACGGCCTGAACAGTCTCAGTGCTTTTTAGTTCACACTAGTAGTGTTTGATTTTTTAAATAACACAACAGTCATAAAATCTCTGTGGTTCTCCCTTAAACGTTGGGGTGACATTCCAAATCTCCGAGGCCACATGCAGTGTTTTCAAGACAGACCTGTCCCCCCTTTGGTCACATCAGGCGGCTGTGAGCAAGTCTTACCGTCGTTTTGCTGAGCGGAGGTGGGGCCCTGCTCACGTTCTCACAGGTTTCTGAGAGGTGAGGGCCGTGCCTGTGATTTGATCCTTACGCAGAGGTGATTTCTTACTTTGAGAATATTTTGCTAGCTGGAAGCACAGGAGATGAGAAGGTTTTATTTGCCAACCTGAAAAGTCCTGGGTCCTCTACTTTTCCTTTACATCCTGCTTGTACACCGACGTTTCTAGCACTCCGTGACAGAGGACCTTACTACATGCAGGAATTCCTTCCACGTTCCAAGTCCCTCCCAGTTAGAGTCTCACCTGCCCCTGAATATCCCAGGTCACACCTTTTCTATGTCCTAGAAATGTTTCCTCTTGGTCTTTCCAGGTGACACTCCAAATTTCCTTCCTGATTTTCCAGCCTGTACTCAATACCAAATTCTGAAGCTACTGGCACGTTTTATGTTTTTATTGTATCACTACTTTACTTTTAGACATCAATTTCTGTGTCAGTTATCTGTTGCTGCTTAGTAAACTAGCCCCAAAGTGTAGCGCCTTAAAACAACAATCGATTTATTTGCTGACATTTTGCTGGTGGCCCTTCTGTTGGTCCGCCCTGGAGTGACTTACGCAGCTGCAGTCACCTGATTGCTCACCTGGGAACGGGCGCTCCTGTGAGTGGTCACTGGTGTTGGCTCTTCCTTGGGCCCCTCTCTCCATGCGGTCTCTCAGCCGCAAGGAGGCTGGTGCCACGATGGTCTACAAGCAGCGAGAGTATCAGCCCAAGTCCCGAAGCCTCTTGAGGTCTTGGCTCAGAAATCCCACCTCTAAACTTCTTCCAGATTCTTAGCAGTAGAAACAATGACAAGGCCAGTTCTAATTCAATGACAGAAGTTCCACTCAGCTTCCTGATAGGAGAAACAGGTCACATAACAAAATGGCTTTCATTCAGAGATGGGAAGACCTCTGGCCACTTTTCTTTTTTCTTTCTTGTTTTCAGTTTACCATATCATTGGTAGAGCTTTTTGAACCTGTAACTTAATGTCTTTTTAAGTTTTGTAAAACTCTCAGGCATATCTTCAAATATTGCTTTGCCTGGTTCTTTAAATAGTCTCCTTCTGAACTCCAATCACCCACATGTTAGACCTTCTTACTGTATTTCCTATGCTTAATTATCCTCCCCTCTGAATGTTTCTAATATTCGGTCTGGATATTTCCTTGTGATCTATATCTCAGTTTACTGTTTTTCTTTCCAATTATATCTGATCTGCTTTCATACCCACCCAATGAGTTTTCAGCTGTTGTGTTTTCCAGTCTATCTGGTGCTCTAACAAAGTTCCCAACTGTGTCTTTCTTGAATGCAACCACCTTAGTGATTTTCAAGTCTGGTTCTAACAGCACCATGATCGGACCTCTTAGGAATCAGTTTCTCTTTTGCTTTGCATTCACGTGGTCTTTTCTCCTCATGTGCCTGGTTCTTTCTGGTTCAGTCTGAGACATTTTCTATGAAAGGTTATAGATATAATTTGAGGCCTACGATGATATGGTTTTCTCCACAGGGTATGTCTGCTTGGTTCTGGCAGGCGACTAGTCAAGGGCCATCTCAAGTCAGCCTCGTCCTATGGCAGGGATTGCAGGTCATCACTGTTCCTGGCAGGTAGCCCCCCATGGGCCAAACCCGCAGCATGAAAGATTCACCAAGGCGATTTTCTGGGAGGCTAGGCCCCCTGAATCCCATCAGGCTGTTAAAAACATGGATCACTTGCCAGTTTTCAGCCCCTCTTCCAGACTGGGAATGCACTTCCAGGAACCAGAGTCCCCCCAGTCCATGCTCACCTTCTTGCTTTCCTCCTTCTGAAAGATCTTCATTGTCTCGTTGGCTCTCTGATGCCTGCCTGAAGTCAGACAACAACAACAACAACAACAAAAACCCCACTTTATTCAAGTTGGGAAAGCGGTTCTGAATTACCTAGTCTGTCCTTAACAAACCGAATGCCCCAGCAGCTTCTATTATTATCTTGTTTTATTGATTAGGAACCTAACAATGTTCACACACATCTAATAAAGGGAAGATTGAGGGAAGCTGACATGTTTACAACGCTGGGCTTTCCAATTCAGTAATGCTCAATTACTTTGCAATTATAGATATTTATAAAAAAGAAAGGGAAAAAAGCAACATCTGCCAAAAACTTTATTCTTATAATTCAGTTCAATTAATATCTATTAAGCATTTATTGTGTGCTAAGCAGCCAGCAAAGCCACAGGAAGCGATGACACCGACACGAACTACACAAGTAGACGCTCAGTTCTCAATCTAGTGGTGGGAAAAAAGTTACTCTGATTCATGAACATAGACAGTCATTATTTCTACTGAGCATATGACAGGTAAGAGTAATTGTTTTGACTCAAATGCTTATTCTATAAACATATACTTATCTCCAAATGGAAAACTACCATCATCTTCCTGAGCCTACAACATAGTGTATCCTCAGATGTGGTTTAGGGTCCCTCTATCAGAATCGCATGGGGACACTAGTTACAAGTCTGACTTCTGGGTCCAATCCAGTTTAACAAAATACAAATCTCTTTTTGTAAGGCGCTTGGAAGCCATGAGAACACTCAGATAATTTTCATCACATCACATATGGTACCTGCTTCCTGACCTGCACAGGTGTTCTTTAAGTCTCTTACACGACCTCTTATAACTTATTCATTTTCCCTTGGACATTTGACCCTTTCTCAGGACTTCAATTGCCATCTGTATTCAGATAAATATCAAATCTGAATTTTCAATCTCAAGCTTTCTCCTGAGAACTGGGCCCAAATGTCCATGTGCATTCGGAACAAATCCATGTGGATCTTCCAGAGGCAACAATGTCCAAATCTTATCAATATTCCAGACTCTTCTCACTCACTCCCCATTTATTTCTACTCCTTTTGCTGCCCTCAGAGTGAAACACCTCACTGTCCACGGCATTGCCCAAGCCAAAAACATAGTCTTTCTCCCAGATTCCTCTCTCTTCTCCACTGATTCATTCAATAGTTTGATGAAATTCAAGTCCGGTCCAGCAGACTCCTCACTACATCCCAGATCAATCCTATTCTTTCCATGTCCACTGAAACGATACTGGCTCCAGACTTTTCCTGTCTGGATAATAGAGTTCACTAACAACAAACGACAACCACCCTCCTCCCCCAACTTTAAGGCTCTGGTATCCGTGATGGCTGAATGAGAGTCATCTGGCATAATGCCTAAAAATTCATATACCTGGGCACTACCTCATACCTACTAAATTTTAGTTATGGATGTGGAGCCAGAGTCTTTTTAAAATAAATATCTCTAGGCAATTATCATGCAAATGTCAGTGCAAGAGAGCCTGTGTTTATAGAGCTGAACACATTCCCTGAGGATGGCACGGAGAGGTTTAACGTAAAGCAACTGAATAATCAGAAATACAAGGACTGTGGCACTCACAAGGAGTTTCAGATCTGAAAGGAACCAGGGAAATAAACAGCATCACCCAAAGCCTCCATGCACAGAGAAAAAGCTGAGACAAACAAGGTCACCCAGCAGGTTACTGACAGACTGATAGACTCGGGAAAGGAGGCCAGATTAGGTGATCCCCAGTGAAGCACCCCCATTTTCCTAAGGGGCTTCCTTCCTTTCAATATATTAAAAACTAGAGATCATTTTAGGAAAATTATTTAGATAAATGAGAATTTGTTAATGATAGTGCAAATCATCCAATATTGTTCATGTAAAACATGTAACTTACTCAGGTATTTTTGTAGAAAAACCAGTTATTTACTTAAGTATTTCATGGTCAAGATCCTAAATGCTTCTAAAGAGGTCCAGTGAATACGTCTTATTAAAGGAAAAAGGACTTTGTAGATTTTCCAATATAACCCACAATTGTGGCTGCAGTAACTTCGTTAGACAAAACGAAATTGGAAGCCCTAGAGCTTTGTCACCTAAAGAATGCAAAGAAATTTTAATTGAGATTTACATTCTAAGAAATTATCTATCTGGAAATATTCAAGAAAGAAGGTACTTGTTTAACTTCATTATCTAGCTCTGAACTTGAAATTGTGGTTTTAAAAAGCAGTAATGGTTTCTTTGCAATTATTAAAGACATGTATTTTAGAAAAGAGATGTGTAAATGCCTTATTAAAACTTCTTACAAATGTCTTGCATAAACAGAAAAAAAATGTTTCAAACTTGGAAAAAACAGCAGTCTCAGGAAAAGTTGTGAAATTCAGATGATATTAGCACTCTAAGTTTTCTTGAAAACCTCAGACACTTTTTGCCGTGAACATGAAATCTTGTCACCATTGCAGAGTCTTCTATTAGGCGGATGGTGAGCCCAGGGCTGAGGCGGGGTCCTTTCCCCACACCCCAGGGGAGCCAAACTCAGCCCCTGTTTGAGTCACTTCTTTGTAAGTCCAGCAGTTTTTATTCTGTGCTTTACATTGTGGAGTTTGAACACTTAACATTTTATTTTATTTTAAGAGGGTTGAGTTTTTCTGGAAGGAAGCTAACTCACTGCAGGTCACGTTACCCAGACTGTGGCTCCATTTGGGCTTGTTGCCATGGAGTTCCTTCAGTCTGCCATCACTTCTACGGCAATGCTGTTTGTCCTTGGACATGTTCCTTACGCTTTACGTCACAGACCTTTGGGGTTTCAACAGAAAGCTCAATGTGTTTACAAAGTACCTTTAAGATAACAAGATTTTATCTCAAATCTCCATCTCCCAAGCATTCAGCTACTGCTGAAATCTCTGGTTAGATGCTGACTCATGATTTAAAAAATTTTTTTAGCCAATACATTTGCAGTTGAGGACTCAGCTAAGGATATGAGATGAATCCACACTCATGTTTGGCGCTGTCCATCTGCGGTTGATACTTTGGGGCATTTCCCCTCAGTTGCCAGCTGCTCTGGCAGTCCTGAACCCCAAGCTGTCTCCTCAGCCCCACCTCCTCACACGTGACTTCTGCCTGGGCGCGTGCAAGTAAACACAGAGTGCACCTCTTATGGTTACCTCTTTCATAGACTTAGCCTTGTTCTCTGATGGGAAATGACACTCACACGAGATACTCGGCCTCTAATGGGTGCAGAATCCTCCCTTTCCAATCGTAGTTGTTATAAACCCCACCTGGGAATCCAGATAGCCCAGTCACTCTGCACCTATTTCTACAGTCTGTTTTCTCCACGGTGTTTGGACACTTGGTTTTCTTCTCAGACACGCCTGGCCGGTATGAATGCTGGACATTGAGCATGAAACAATGCAGAGTCTCTGGATGATTTTATCTTATTGTAGAAAGGATTGACTTTCTTCTTGGAACACTTAAAGCACAGACATATTATTTTGATACAATCAAGGACTGAGAAGTTCCAAAGTGATACCTCAGGTTTTCACACAGAATTCAGAAGGGGTGTTACGCAAAGGTCTGAACTCCAGCTGACAAAAAGAGAAGAAAGCATTCACTGGGAAATGACGTGGATCCTATGAGATTGTCAATAGGTTCATTTATGAACTGTTACTGTACTCTGCGCTAGCTAGGTTGTAGACTTCTACAATTATTGAAAATAGATTTCACAGCACTGATTTTCTACAAAACACAGCACGTGAATCTGTATTCCAACAGAGATAAAACGTGCCTCTTGCTCAAACACCTCTGACTGAGGAGTTAGGAGACTTGGGGAGCTTGGACCCTCAGCAGAAAGAACAGAGTGTAGCTGAGGAAGCCTGAGTTGGATTTTTTAAAAAATAGCCCTGGAAATTTAGCCAGCCAGCATTCAAATCCCAAAGGCAATTTACATATTCTGAATCAAAGGCAGTTTACTGAATATGAAATGTCCAAGTAATAACTTTATAATTTTCCCCCCAAATAAGCTATCTTCCTTTAAAAGTTCCATATGTCTGACTTCCTGAATTCTCATTTCTAAATGGAGACTTATGTTATTATGTATCCACATTTGGTAGGTCAAAAATTTCTGTATCAGTGGTTTGCCAACTCCAAAGACTGACTTTTAGCGACTGTCCAATGTGTCAGATGGTTCCAATTGGCTCTGCTCTAGTTAAAGCAGGGCTGAGAGCAGAGCCATCCCCCCCTCAGGCACCATGGCTCCAGGACCCGAAAACTTACAGCACCTTTGAAAGATCTGAGAATGAAAACCATGTCTAGCCTCCAAAACCTTAAAAAAAAAGAAAAAGAAAAAGAAACCTTCAAAATATAAATACTTGAACGAATACCTGCAAAGAATATTTTGTTAACTTTACCATCCATAAAAATTTCATCACTTCTGAGAACAATATATGGATTAGACTCTTCTCACTTTGCAAGAATACTGAATATACATTGTCATTGTTGAGAAATCATAGACAATAAATTAAATGAGTTTCTCGGCCACATAATTTCAAAACCAAAGTTATAAAAATTATTTAAATTTTTTTATTTCCTGTGTAATATGGGTGCATTTTAATGTTTGATTAGATCTTCAAAGGAGGAGGTCTTGAAATTGTAGCTGCTGGGCTAGTCCGTCTACCTGCCCCCTTCTAAAGTCAACAGGGGACAGTCTGAGAACCACAGTAGTTAGTGTTCTCTACAGCCTCTCTAAGCTTGTGACATTTATCATGAGCTCAGTCTCTGCCAGGCATTGTAAAGTGCTTGTCACCTGGTGAGCAAGATGGAATCAGCTTCCCCATAGTTTATTTCACAATTAGGATAAGAATGGCAGTTATATGAATAGCACTTATATAAGTTAGGAAACAGTTAATATGGGAGTGAAAACAATTTCTGAATGATTTTCAACTTGTTCGCCATTGACATTCCCTTCGACATTAGAAAAGAAAAGAAAACTAAACAAGACAACGAGGCTGTGCTTAGAGGTGTGTGACGCTCTGGCTCGGTACCTGTGGAGCAGCTCACTCGTACAGAACCTACGGGAAGAGAACCAAAGTGCACGCCGATACAGCCAGGAGTCTTCAGATAAAAAGATGTTCTTATGATTAAAGCATCAGGGATGGAACAGCACGGCATCTGCTTATATGTTTAAGACACTTCTGAAAAAATATAATCTGGGTTTTTAATTCAATGTCGTAAAACCTCTTGTATTAAGGCTGTTCTAGATTGACAAGTCAAGAGCAGCACATTTCCTTCGCTGGTGTTGAAGTAATGATTGAAGAAGAAAGTTGTCCTCTTCTCAGGTCAATGAAAAAGGGTACACTCTCAATTGAAAAACAAGAAAACAAGCAAAGTAGAAACCTTCTTTCTGAGAAATGTGCAACCCAAGATATCATGAAGCATCCTTAGCTAGAAGCATTTACTGTTCAATGTTGGTAATTTAAGCTCTGAATACGATTTAAGTGTAATGTATTTATTGGGAAATTGTACTAACTCAGGGAATTTCACCTTTTTAACTAATGTTATTATCGTGTAGGGCCCTTTTGTGTACGTTAGCCGTTGACTTATTGTTAAAAATCTACCCTGATGGGACCATAAAAGTTAGGACTTGCTTAGTAAGTGCACGTTTTCATTCTTTTGGAGGGGTGATAAAAACACACACGTGGGTTTATTCTTCAAATAGCTAAGCATGAAGGTATTTGTCTTTCTCCTTAATAATGGCAGGATACGGCTCCCGGCAACGCTGCCACGAGCTATCATGACCTGAATGAATCGTGCTTGTTATGCATAAGCTCTTAAGTACTTACCACTTTATCATTTACTTTCACTCTGCATTGTGTATAATTGACTCTTAGATGCCTTCAAATAAAATTTCTTTAGTTATTATTTCTATTCTTTCTGAAATCAGACCCTGGAATCAAGGGGAATCACTGCCACCTCCTTTCTTACTGTTTTGTGCCGACCGAGCCCGTTTTACTGTGGCCCATGAGACTAACTGCGATCACTGCTGCGCTAAGAGAAACCCCCACGCCCACTGACGTCCATCCCAGAAGAACTGATGCCCTGAAAGACTAGGTCTCGGCAGGTCCAGGGTTCTGCAGTCTGTCAGTCCTCGCACGGCCAACACACTCCAGTGACTAAATAAACGCATACAGGTACCTTCTCTAGTGAGCGCCCGATTGTGACACAGCTCACTGTTTAATGGCTTCTATTTCCCTCAAAACATAAAGGCATCTCCTGGAGAAAATACAATAGGACATGACTTCATTTTTCTGGCTGTTTTTTATTATGAATATATTCAGTCGTGAAAGCTCCAAGACTGAGGTGTCTGGTTGGCTTGGTCCTAACGTGTGAAGGACCCGAGCTGGTACTGTGTTTCCCCGAAAATAAGACCTAGCCGGACAGTCAGCTCTAATGCATGTTTTGGAGCAAAAGTTAGTATAAGACTATTTTACTATAAGATCGGGTCTTATATAAGACCGGGTATTATTTTACTATAATATAAGACTGGGTATAAATAATATAATATAATATAATATAATATAATATAATATAATATAATATAATATAATATAATATAATATAATACTGGGTCTGATATTAACTTTTGCTGCAAAAGACGCATTAGAGCTGATTGTCTGGCTAGGTCTTATTTTCCGGGAAACAGCGTAGCATCTACTTTTGCAGAGGGAAGAAAACAAAAGGTCTAATTTAATCAAACAGTGAGACACCGCTTGGTGTTAGTATTCACGTCACGTCTGTTGAAGGTGAGGTGTGTGGAGGCTGTGTGTCTGGGTGCTGCTCCAGGCCGCTCTCCCATCACCCGGGAGCATGAGGGCACCACAGGCAACTGCCTGCCATCTTGACTGAGTTCCCTGGCGTTTCATGCATCTGCTGCAGCCGTCCTCACCGTGCCCAGCATTAGGGAAATGTATCTGCAGGGACCATTAGACCTGCCCCTGAATAATAGTGGAGCCATCCCTGAAGGCAGTGAAAACCTGTACAGATGTGCTCTTGGCTCATTGTGTTTTGGTAGCTGAACAAAGCATGGGATTCAAGCAGATGGTTCATGCAAGACTTGCCTGTGGCAACAGTCCCTGCATTCAATGCACCATTGATTACATGTCTTGTGAGGGCCACAGCCTCGGACACGACCCAGAAGCCCCTCTTATTTCAGGCCGGCAGACCAAGAACTGTCTCCTCAGCAGAAACAGTCCAGTAAGGAGACAGAGACTCAGGCTAGACTGGAGATTCTCCAGCTGAATCTGGAAAAGGGAAATGTGTGGTGGGCCACAAAATACCATGACCCACATCACCTTTCACCTAACATTGCCGGAAGGCCAGCATTCACTCATTCATTCATACAAACACGTTTGAGCATCACCAACATCCCAGGCACGGCTGGACAGCGGTGAGGGGCGATATCTGCTCTGCTCAGCTGGGTATCTTCAGTACGTACTTACTTGTCTGGGGCTGGACACACTGTCCTTGCCTTCTGGTCCCAGGACACGGATTCCAGCGACGACAATGTAAGATGCTCTGTTAGAGGATCATTAAAAATGAAAAGTCACTTTCAAACATGCTGTTGCTACTTTAAATATTTATTCCTCTTTTCCACCCTTGGTATTTTCTATTTGTCTATTATTTCTCCCTATGTAATGATATTTACATAAAGTATTTGTCTATTACTCTTCCCCCAAACTCATATTTGCAAATCCAACTCCATGTCACAGGGGAAGCCCGGCCGTTACAATCAGGCAGTGGCTAACAGTTTGATTCTTTGATGCCATCTTCAAGTAAGATATTATATGTAGTCCCAGAAAGAGTGGCAGACATGTAAAAAGACTGTCATCAGACATTATTCATTAAATGGAAACACTGGTGACATCTTACAAGTTTTGTTAGCTTGTTTGGCATTTCCTAATTTTTGATATGCCAAGGATGTTAGAACATGAAAACGTCTGGGTCTCTCTTGACCTCTGAGATGTCTGGTTGAAACTGTATCTACAGATAATGTTTGTATCTCATGATAGCCTGTCACTGTGACTGTTGACTTCTGTGATCAAGCTAACGGCCTATATGTTACTGATGGTTTTTACTAGTCAGTTACCAACACAAAATGGGTGTAAGAATCCGTGAGTCTCGAGCAGCCTGACGACCCAAAGCAGTGCTTCTGGGCTCTCCAGCAATGACGAATGAGCTGGGAGGCCCCGACCTGCTCTGTGGGGGCATCAGAAAATTCATTAACGCCGTTTCTGATCTGCTGAGTGTCCGCGCCCATCACTGGGAGTGTGCAGCTCGGCAGCCCCACTGTAGCTGCGTCAGTGCACACAGGGGGCTTCCACGCACACGTGTGACAACACACATTTTGCACACATTACAGTTCCTACCTGAGACCCCCACTCAACAACCTTTTGACTTAATGGCAAGCACTGCTGATCCATGACATTTCCACTGATCTGTCACATAACTGCTCATCAGAGAAGTGACCCAGTGACTCAGATTCCTGTAGCTGCTAGAATTCTTGGGAGGCTCACTGGCTTCCATTCAATGCTCCGTGACGATGTCCACTGCTTAGAGTATGCATGCGTGTGCATGTGCCCCTTCTCCATGGGGGGAGCCATGTGTGCAAATGGCGTGTGGGCAGGGCTGGTCCGGGTGAGCACTCTCCCACTGGGAACCTCCCACCCTCAGCAACACTCACAGCTCTTCCGTCTGCACTCAGTTTCAAGTATTCAATTCAGATGAACTGGCTACAAGTCTAGTGTTTTGAGACACTCTGGCTCCATGTGGTAGAAAGACTTTATTTTGACCTTTTGGTTTCCCTCCACCTCCTACACTGCTTTTCCGTGGAGCACGCTTGGGAAACTTTTTAAGAGTTTCTTTGGCAAACATCACACAATGCAAATGTGCTAATGATGCTAAAATACAGATTACACATTCAAATGCTTGTGACTTATGCATGTAAAATACTCTAGTTACTTTACTCCCCAAGCTGTTAGTAATGCTATTCAGGGGCAAAATCTGTCTCCCTTTTGACCTTTGGAAATAAAACCATTATATAAGCAGTTTGTAAAGGCAACGTTTTGGGCTCACAAATGTAGTAGATTTACTTCTTTCTAAGCCTGTGTTTGATTGTTTTAACACTTTTAATAATAGTGAGGTCGCGAAATTGCTGGTGACTCTCCATGTATCTTTTGCTCTGAAGAATTCAGGGTGGCACACACTGATCTGGAAATACTAGCAAAATAAGGTGATGAAAGCCAGACTGCTACCTACTCATGTATCTAACATTAACATCACTCACAGTAACCCACAAGGACTGATGACACTTCAACAGTGCGCCTTTCATTTTTATTCAGCTTTACAGTTTAGAAAATGATTATCCCTGCATTGACTTATTTCCTAAGTTAATAATGTCATCATGCTTATTACCACCATCATCTTCTTCATCAAGGATTCCCTGATAGTTTACACAATACAAAGCACTGCATAAAGAATTGATAGATGCAAAATCTACTCTCATCTTAAAGACAACAAGGGAAATTCTCCTTTTTTTCCTAGAAAATGTAAAGATGACTTGAAAATTTATTACCTCAAATTTCCCTATGATTGCAGTGAATTAGAAAGGGTGCTATCTCCACCTGCAAAAGGGAAAACTAGTCCTGAGATAAGTCAAGTAGCTTACCCAGGAAAAAAGCACAGCATCAAAAGAACCAGCTTAGCCCCACTAACAGTCTACAACGTCTCCTAGCCCATTATTTTCTTCTGGAGGGAAGGACTGAAATATTTTAATAACTGAGAGATAATTTTCTGAAAACAACATAAAATAAAGTTCTTTTATGAACCAATGAAAATACATATATTATCTAAAATAGATTTCAACCTTATTTTCAAGGTTAAAAACAAAACAGGAGAACAAAAACCCCACCACACTACAGCCTGGCTTTCCTCTGACAATTATATAGGAAAGAGGTCTGAAATCTCAGCGCTCGCTACTGACTCCAGAATTAGCTATAGACTGTTTTGGTTTTGGTCATTAGACTGTGTCTCCGGAAAATAATTTCACAAGAGATCTATTTGGATTAAAAATGCATCCTGATGACGCCTTTCATTGCAATGAACCACCAAATTAGTCTGTATGTATTCCTTTCTAGAAAGCGTATAATAGAATAAATGGTACTTCTAACTGCCTCTGACGAGCCCAGACACCCTGACGCTGCTCTTCTTTTGGCAAACATGAATGCTGACATTTCACGGCCATGCCTACCAGTGTCCCGGAAACACAGCCATACCTTCAACCCTCTCACTTTCCTGGGCATGTGTCCTGCACTGGGTGGTCGGATTTCCTTCTGAGGGTGGCGGCAGTGGCCCCACTCCCCTCCTTCGCTTCTCTGCACTGTCAGAACCAGGTTCTGTCTCACTCTTCTTTTGGTTGGGGGTGGATGGCGGTACAGGTTACCAGGTAACTCACACATCCGTGCGCACAGCTTGGCATCTGATGCTAAGCGATTGTGCAGACAAGAAGAGCTTCAGGTTTCCTACCTGAGGCGCACGCAGTGTGGAGCCAGCGGTCAGGTTTCTTAGACGCACTCTCTCCTAACCTTGGGCCACACCCTACAGTATTCTGGACAGCCTGATGCCTTGGCAACCCTTCAAACCAACATGCAGTTAAGTGTTTCTTTAGGAGACACTCTGAGGTATGTGCAGAAAACAGAGCCAGACAGCCACAGCTGTGGGCAGTTTTCAGCCTCTATTTTCCTGGACAGCGCACACTTGGTGACAAGCTAGCAGGCTCCAATCAGAAAAACAAGCCTTCCCAGTGAGCCAGACTTGCCTTTCCTTAGCAGACACCTTGGAGGCTCTGCTTCTATCAGCAGGTCCCTTGGAGGGCTCACCCCCATTCCTTGTGATTCGGCAAGTAGTCTTTTCACATAAACCTTTCCTCTCTAGGAATCTGGTAATTTCATTTTCTCCAACTTATTTTATTTCCGGGTAAGTTATTACCCTGGTGAGCTTTCAGGGCGCTTTATCAAATGGCACTCTGGAAGAAGGCTAATCCTTAATCCCATCCTGTCCTTATCTCTAATCAATCTCCTTACTGACCTCCGTCATTTGTGGGAGACAGAGATTACTGGGTGAAAAAGCTTGGTATAATCCAACCCCTCCACATAATGTAGAGTGCGTGGATCCCCGGGAGGGAAAATGGTTTACTCAAGGTCAAAATGTGTCTGTAGTGTCAGAAGTATGTCTTCTCCAAGGCTAGTGCTTGTTCTACAACTGTCAGATTAAGAAATTATGTGAATAAAGGGAATGAAATTTAAGCTGTCGAATACCCTTGGAGTTTAAAGAAAACCTTATTATAGGTTATGTAAGATCCTGTCATTAGATTAAGATATTATGTGAATAAAGGGAATGAAATTTAAGCTATTGAATACCCTTGGAGTTTAAAGAAAACCTTATCAAAGGTTGTGCAAGATCCCTTTTGATCTCTTAACCTTATAATTTTGACTCTCTAGGGTATATTTTGGGGCTTTACTTATATTTCCCATCTTTTTCTTTGTTCCCTGTACCTGGCAACCTCTTACGCCCTTCATGTAGTTAATCCCTCTGCCTTTTTGTATGTCATCTGAGTACCACTTTCTGGAAGAATCCTTTTCTGACTGTCTGTATTAAAAGCTTTTTTAAAAAAATATTCACATAGTTCGGAGTACCACTCTTTTCAATTGTAATTACTAGTAGTTTATATTCGCTTCACATTTTGTCCATCATTCCGCACTGCAAACTCTGATGAGGTCAGGGACCACAAGTGATTGATGATTTCTTCCACATTCCTTTTGAAGATCATACTAGCTTTGGCCACAGGTTTTGGCATGTGACCCAGTTTCAGTCAAGGAGTCCGCATACCTGTGTAATTGATCTGGGAGTGGCATATGATCCACGGTGGAGTCGTTAAACCAAAGACGGTCAGGAAGATGCCCTTTTCCCTTTTAGGATATAGGACATAATCCCAGAATTGTCTAATGCCCCCTGGATCCATCCTCCTAGGAGCAGCTGCCCGGGGCTGGGGCGGAAGACAGAGCTCTTAGAGTCCGTGGATTAAGGTATCTCAAGGCTGGCTCCATTTTCGTCCCTTCCACAGTAGGGTTAAATTAATCAAAAATTAAATTTTTATTTTTTTGTTTATTTTGCCTAAGCTAGTATGAGTTGAGTTTCTTTCTCTTGCAACTGCATTTCTAACTAATAATTCACTGTATTTATAGCATCAAGTACAGTGCCATGCATGCTCAAATTCTTAAATAAGGAATAAATACAGTGGTGAACACACAATGCAATATATAGATGATGTAGAATTGACACTTGAAACCTATATAATTTTAGTAACCAATTCATCCCAACAAATTTAATAAAAATTAAAAGAAAATAAAGGGCCAAAAAAAAAAAAGAAAAAGAAAAACAAATAAATACATATTTTTGGATCAGGAACAAAAATTAAGTATCCCACAAGAAGAGATATCGATGTTGGTTTAAATTAATGCCTTGTAGATCACCTGAGATTTAAAGATGTTAAATACAAGATAATCCTATCGATTCATGACTCAGAAGGTTCTAGAAGAATCTTCTAAAGCAAAGTCACATAGAAATACGAAATTAGGGGTAACTTACCAATGTCATTTTCTTTATGAATCCAACAAAATAATTAACGTTACGACTTCAAGTTACAAAAGTTAAAAACTAAATCAAAATAAGCAGGCTAGCAACCAGAAACAAACCTATACCTCAGGAATCCAGACACATCATGGACTGGTCACCCAGGACGATTCAGTGGCTGACTCGCTAACTCCAGCGTGCATGAGAATGAAGCAATGTGTGGCTCATCGTGTCGGAACCTGTCTCTTTACCTGTAAATATAGACAATCATCATGTAAATGGAGATAATCACGGTGGTGTGGACACCTCTCAGACTCTGCCTGTCCTGTATGCGCACCTGCTTACTCCTAGTACCCCTGGTTCACTCTGGAGGAATACTTGTCTGTGTGAGTTTTTGACAGAAAACCATGTCCATCCTATTACGGAATCTGAAGGGGCTGGATTCTTCTTCCCTCTTCCCCACCCCATGACTTTGACTTTCTCACATAAGTCAATGGTGCAAAGATATGTGAGGTTGTAAGACATCTGCTGCAGGGAACACTCGTGGTGCACAACACAGTTACTGATTCCAGGAAGCTGTTGGGAGTTTTGCAGCCTGTGCCACTTGAGACACCTTGCTTCCTTCTCTCCCTATATCTGATCAATTACTTCCTTTCTGTTTGATTTATCCAGAGTCTGAGTGTGGATGAGAATGCTGAGTAATACAAATACTTATTCTGAAAGAGCGTTGGTGAAAATTAAATGAGGTGAGTTTGGTTCGTGAACCTCTGCTATGAACTAGTGAACAGCGTGGTTCCTAGCATATGGTGGATGATTAAATATTTGCTGAATGGACACATAAACTACAGGGACAACTGAAAATGCTAAACTACAGTGCAGCCTCATGCAATTCTGCATGCTTCATGAAAACAAAGCCCTTGTTTTGGGGTTAATGTAGACATTGAACTACATACATTTGTTGAAACCAAAATGCTCAGTAATGCAGAAATCACTGGATACAGCTTGGCCCCCATGCTCTGAAACTCACTCGTGGTCCTGGGGAATTGGATGTGCTAACAGCCATCCATTGTAGGTTCAGCCTTTGTACTCAGGTGAAGCTGGAACGACCCCCAGTTTAAGCCCATTAGCACATCCATTTTTCAGGGCCACAGGTAAGTTTCAGGGCATGGAAAACTTGAGGAGGGCCAATTAGTTCTGAGCAGACACTGAATGAGGGCTTCTGAGAAAGAAACTTCCTTGTACTTATAAGAGAGCTATAGGGAACAATGTTCTTTTGACGTGCAGGAAGAAAGCAGAGAAATGTGTAGCTGCCGGCAGCCATTTTGTGACAGCATTAAGATGAAACAGCCACTGCAAAGGGTGAAGCAAACATAGAGAAATAAAATAGGTGTTTGTAACATTGTTGGCCAGCTTGCTACCAATGAACCTTTAATCCGTACAGTCACTTGTGTCATTAGCTACCTGTATTATTTAATCCATTTGAACATGACATTCTTTCATTTATAACCAATAGCTTCCTAATGTTTCATCTGCATTGCCGAAACTTGGATTAAATTGAGTCATTTGTCAGATAGGTATCCATAGTATAAACCCATAGTTATCACCCAAGTGTTTCTATCATCTAATATTCCGTCCTTTAAATCACCCAACGTCTTTGTGTTTGCCAATAAAAGATGCCCTTAGGACACATGCATTGGGTAGAACTTTTTTACTTCCAAATGACAGAAAATAAACTAAATTAACTTAAACAAAAAAAGGAAACGTATTACTCAAATCTGTCAGAATTTTAGGAAACGTGTGATTTAGAGATTCAAATAATACAGGTAAGTCATATTTTACCTCCATCCATTGGCTCTGAGCGCCTATTACTGTAATTCTCAGTCTCCCCCAAGTGGCCAGATGGTGATCAGCAGCTCCAGGCCTATGCCATTCTGTTTCCAAGTTCTGCAGGAAAGAAAACAAGTTTCTCTTTGACTAATTTGGAAAAACAAATATTATCCCTGATCTCTTTGACCAGAATTAGGTCACTCCCATCTAGGAAACAATTACTGTGGCGAAGAGTATGTGATTAGCGAGGCTGAAGTCACATGTCAATCCAGAAGGTCAGAGATGGGGGCAATTCTGCCGGAAAATCTTGCACTGAGACTGGGAAAGGGGTGGGACGCTGGCACAGGCAATGTTGGAATACAAGAGAAATGGCGGACAGCAAACACTTCCTGCACTGAATTAACAAAAGGCAAATTCTAAGCATTTCAGAATTATAGTTTGGACTGCAAGTCATACTCTAATACAATTTTAGAATTACATGAGGCCTTAGAGATCTGATCTTCTGAGAAGTGAAGCTATTTTCCAAGGCTCAGATAACCAGCTGGTGACAGAGGCAATATTAGAATGCAGGACTCCTCACTCTTAAAGTTCTTCTTTTGGTATGCATCCAGAATTACAGAAAGAGCAAGGATCCTAAAGCTAAAAAACCTGAGTCTCAGTTTCTCCGTCTATAAAATGGGAATAAGCTTACTTAGGGCACTGAGTCAGATATTAAATGCCTTAGAAGTACGGAGCACAGAGTCTGGAACAAAGGAGAACCTGTTATGACTCTCACTGTATTTGTTCTTTAATGAAGTTCTCTTTTTTCTATTCCGAGTAACCTAAGTGACACTATCCTGGTTTCATTAAAGACGGAGCCATCTTTTCTATATATTCAGCCCTAACGTCTTCAGCATATTCTCGGAAAGCTTTTGAGAAAGTTGTTACTAACACACCACCCCTCAGACCAGGGGCGAGTTTTATCCAAAAGGCAGCAGTCCTCAAAGATGAGAGATAGCTGGTTCAAGCAATGAAGGCTTGTTCCCAGGGCGCAGGACTGTCTCTGGGCCCGACTTCAAGCATGGGTGACCTGTGACACATCACTTAACTTCCCTGGCTAGGGTATCGTCACCTGTAAAGTGAAGATCACTTTCCACTATCACAGAGCTACTGGGATATTTAAGTAAGACACCATGTACGAAGCTGTTTAGTGAGCTGTGAAGCATCTGAAACTGTAAGGTGCACATTTATATAGTTTAAGCACGTTAGTAAAGCTGACATATAATATAGTCTTTATGTAGCTACACATTTACCATCGTTTAATATCTATGCAGGTCGGCCAACTACTGAGTATGTTCAACAGTATGAAGTTGCCATTTTTGTTCTGTACTGAGGATTTAATTACTTCAAAGTACAAATGCTTTTTCCTATTTATCCCCTTCCTACTTTCCTATATGTACGGATGAATTCTAGAAAGAAAAGGACTCTTGTTTCTTCCCTTCTGTCACTTTGTTACCCCTTCTCCCTCTTTTTTGCATTTGAAATAATTTCCTCTTCTCCATCATTCACAATCTTGGTTAAAATTTGAATCTCTTAGGAGCTGTAAAAAGTACCCATACCCAGGCTGTGCCCCAAATCAATGACTTACTTGGGTGTATCTGAGACTGGGACCCAGACATCAGCATTTAAGCTTCCAAGTGATTTCAAAGCCATTCAAGCTCCAGAACCACTACCGTTCTTCCCATAGGCAGAGAACTGTACCAACTTCCTTCCCACTGTCCCTCACTAAACTCGTGGTACTTAACTAAGGAATGGCCCCAGGCGTAGAATGTTCTTTTCCACGAGGATTCTGAAGTTAGATTTTGACAAAAATCATCAAAGGTTGATAGCAATTTTATTTTCTATGACAAGGTCTTATTTTCAATTTTCTAATGTTTGTAGTGAAATATAAAAGGAATAGTAAATTTTCCATGATGTTTTCTGTATACCCTGTAGAAACTATTATCACATTCCTGAAAATCATATTTTCACCTCCAAAGGTGTATTTCCACGGTTTGTTTGGTGCCGTTAACGGTTCCAGCGTGCGATTCACACGTTCAAAATAAGCCATTTCGCCCTTTTCTCATGTGCCTTTTCCCTCCTAAAAGTTTTCACCTACAATTACATCTTTTAAAGGCAGGTTTGCTATCTTTTATGGTGCGAAAAATAAACGCCAAGGAAAAATACAAGTTAGGAGAGCTTGTAAGCCCACAAAAATCCCAGACAAGGGCCTGCCCCTGTGTTGTCTGCTGCTTTATAATTCAATTCAACAGGCAGTAAACAGGCCACCAGCCCAGAAGCACAAAAGGAGAAATTTGGAAGGCTGGTGCACAGAGAGAAGCTCCTACAGAAATGAGGAAAAGAAATGTATCCAGCAGGTATCCGTGAGTGAGGAATGCACTAGGAACATTCTGAGATCATGAAGGTTGACATTTAAAATGCCCCAACTTTTCTGTCCAGGGGTTTTCATGGAGAAAGGACTGTATTTGTCTGTGGTCTCTGCTTTACACACATCTCTGCTTTACATCAGGCATGTCGGCTTGCTGGGTTTAAAGTTTGCTCTCACTGATATTCAGTGCCCAGAATTGTGCTTCTCTGGTGACAAGAAGAAAATTATCAAAGACAGGGGTTGGAAGATAATTTTACTTAAGAAAAACGAATAGAAGTTTTTTGTTTGTTTGTTTTTAACTTATTTGCTTCAGAAGTGACTGCATAGTGTCCCACCTCCTGTGAAAAAAGGAAACTAAGCAGAGCACTTAAAATTTAAAGAAAAAAGAACTTGGAGGCTAAAAAGCAAGCGAGCCATGTGGACACCCGTTCTGCGCTTTGCCTGTTATTTCTCACCAAGTGCAGTTTTAAGTGCCCGGAGAGGAAAACGCTAGGCTATCCATTCACGTGTCTGGTCTGAATCATCATCTGAGTGAACTTGCTCCCTCCCAGGTTCACCGATAATGTTGACAGAACCGACAAATGGTGAGGAACCAGCTACTCCGTCTGCAAGGGGGTTCAATACGGGGGATGGTGGGGGAAGGGCACGCTGGCTCTAACAGGTGCCTGCAGAGCTGTGGGTATTTGGGTAAACTGAGGAGCAAATACTCCTGGAAAGCAGGGATGCAGATCCAGCCAATTGTGGGCACGTGAAAACGGGAAGCGAGGGTTTCTCCACATCGTCTCCTTTTCTTGTTGTTTGCTTTTACAAGAGAAGCCAGAAATCTGGACTTTTATGTGACAGAGTTCACATGACGATTACTTCACACACATGACTACATACCTTTGGCAGTTAGTTCATTTTTTAAACATGGGATACACAATAAGTAATTGAGGGCTGAATATGGCCCACAGGTCGCTACTTCACTGATGTCTGATTTCTTTGTGTTTAATTACTCAGCCGTGTAATTAATTCTCCCAAATCCCATTAATTTCTCTTGAACTGATTCTCAATCCGACTTGGACATTTACCAAAAGCTGTTGGTTTGTAAGTAAGGGAATAACTTATGCCTTCAAATTACCTTTAGGTTTATAGAATTTAGAGAACGTTTCCTTGCCTCTACAATGGAAATGATACCAGGACCTACCTCAAGGTTCTTCTGGGTGTTTAAATGAGTGAACGAGCACCAGCTCCTGCACCTTCCTAAGCGGTAAGTGTGTTACTGTTACTGTAAGTCTCTACTGGAATCCCCAACGCATCTATGCAATGCGATGCTTTTAAAAATGAATTGATTGGCTGATGGATCAATAGGTTTCTGGCAGCGAGTGATCAGTGAAGAACTCTTCTCACCCTACTCCACTTGGACACGACCCAGCATTAGAAGGACATGATTCAGGAGAATTAGATTCTAGCTTCAGCCTCTCATAGCATGTGGAAGCTTCATTCTCAAAATAATTATAGTATAAACATTTTACAATAAATAAAATATGTCTAAATAGCCTCATAAATATTTAAATAGCTAATCCACAGATGCCACCTGCGCCGTCCAGGGAGCACAGTTTGAAAGCAGGAGCATTTTCTTAGCATCACGTACACCATTAGAGCACATTAGTTATACAAATGCAACTCCTTTCTCAGGCTGCCCAAGCTACTGCTTCAGAGAAAACTCGGGGGTCTTCACAAAACACAACTGGTTCCTCTCTGGATCGGTAGCTCAAATGACTAAAGAAATGAGGACAGAACTGGGCAGGCTTCAAATAAATGATAAGCAGAAATATTTTCTTTTCTCCATGAAGTCAGCTATTGGACAATGATACAGTGGACTTAGGTATTAAGAAAATCACCTCTTGTTTGGGGGTCAGTTTTTACGACTTTAAAGTAAATGCATTGGACTTCATCAGCTCTCTTCTAGTTAGAAAAACCTGTGATTATAATAGTCGTAGCCGATACATCTAATTGTAATTATAATAACAACACGTTTTCCTTGTCAGTTCCATTGGGAGAAAAAGTGTTGAAATCACCACGCAGAAAAGCAGTTTAACATTTATGAAGACGTGTCAACATATGAGGAAAACCATTCAAGAAGGGAACACAGTCATGGGGAAAACAACAGAATATAAAACTTTTGATATTTCTCCTGAGAAGACTTGGTATTGCAGCTAAACTCTGAAGACACAAAGGGAGACTTTGTGGAATGGGCTCACTTAGGAAAACAAGAAAAAAAATATTGGAAAAAGGGAAGTAACAGAGATTGAGTAGCTGGAGACTCAAAGAAGGAACAAATAATTTAAAGATTTAGGAGGCAGGGACGTATGATTTAGGGATGAGTAACAAGTACGAAATAATGAAAAAGGGAAAACTCTACTTACACACTTTTTAGTCAGACACAGGCAAGGCAAGTGTAGTGAGGATGCACTGAAGTCTTCAGAACAATCTGAGTCCCCAGTCCAGCGACTCCTGCAGTTTTCAATGTCAGCAAAGACATCAGTTTTTCTCTGTGTGAGGAGTCTGCCTACGTATCTTCACACACTAAGGACACATTAAAATATGGCAGGATTTTGTACTTAAATTATTCCTGTAAAAGCCAATCGTCCTGACATATAATGCTATAACAAAGCTCAGGTCTATGGAAACCACTCCACACTGCACAGAAATATTTAAAAGGTCCTGGTAAGGACCTTACTTTCCAACAATAGGGCAGATAAGCTTTGCTGGTCAAAGAACCAGTAGCACAGTGGGAATGGCATGGCTTTACTCGGGTGTCCGTAGCTCATAATGTACTTATTCCAATGTGAAGGAAATAAAGGTAAATTTGTCAACTTTACAAACCAGCACAAACATCGCACATTACAAAAATGTAATGCATCCATGTATGTATCTTGCGAATGTAAATTGGCTGTAGGTTCATGAGCTCAAGTTGTCTTAGATACCATTACTAGAAATACAAAGAGAAACAGAAACATACTAGTAGTAGACGACTGCCTTACTCAGCTCATGACAAACCAAGGGAACAAACTATAGGTGTCGGTGACTTAAACACCGTAAGGAACAAGGCTGATGGAGCTAACAATATACAGATAAGCGTCAGTTTCCTACAAAGGGGAAAATACCTCCTTTTTAAGAACACAATAAACATTCATAAAAATTAGCCAAGTACTGGGGAATAAATTAAACTTTGATAAGTTTATAAAAGTAGAATTAATGTAGACAACAGTCCCTGATCATGGTGTAGGGAAACTATAAGTAAGTAAAATTAGTCCAAAAATACTTTTTCACTTAAAAATTGAAATACAACCCGAAGTCAAAGAAGAATCACCAGAACTGAAGAATACTTACAGAAAAAAGGAAAAGAAACACGATACCTATGAGGTCCTAAGGGACACAGTGTTCAGGGGAAAACCCATAACCTTGAAACTTACACTCATTCTATAAAAAGGAAAAATGAGGACAAATAAATTAAGCATCAGATGCAAAACGAGGGTGAAAAACAAAAAACTGAAGGGGAGTATAAATAAGAAATTTACAATGAAGATAAGTTCAAAAATAAATTATTGTGGAAAACTTCAAAATAATAGAAGTAATATGCAAGTTAAAAGACTTTGGGGAGGAAAACAAATAAATAAATAAACGACTAAAGAATCAAATCAAGAAAAAGGCAAGAGAGGAGTGACATCAGCAAGACGTCAAACTAGGAGGTCCCAACACCTGTCCCCTCACAAAGCAATGACTAAACAACTAATGGCCATCAGAAGGAGCGCAGGGGGGGCTCTGGGGTTCCCCCTGTGAAAGGGATGCAGTGACCCCAGGGAGCACGGACAGGGAGGATGCACCTTAGGAAAGTGTGGAGGCATTTCACCTACGTCACCATGTACCCCACCCAGCCCAGCTCAGTGCCACAGGGGTCCCTTAGCTGCGATCACCCTGTGCGGTAAAAGGAGAACAGGAAGGCCCCAGCCAGTCAGCCACTGTGGTGGACACCACAGCTTTTGCCAATGGGCCCCCATGCAGTCTTCATCAAGGCCAACTCCCGCTGACGGAGCTGCCTGAAGTTCACACTGCTGCACCCCCACAGGGAAGGAGTGCCCTGCTCCCCGCCCTGGGCTGGAGCTGACGCCCTCGCCCAAGCCTGGGCCTGGTGCCACTGTGTGCACACCATAGACCTCAGTGGTGCTGTAGCTCCGTGCATACCCTTACCCCAGACACCGGCACCACCAGTGCCCCGTGCATGCCCACACCCCACTTCCAATGCTGCTACTGCTTCACCCAAGTCCATGTCCCTGGAGCTGTTGCTGCTGCACGCACACTCACATCCTGGACCCTGGAGTCCCCCACAAGTGTGCCCTTGCCCTGGCCTCGGCAGCACTGATCCATGCATAGCCACACCCTGGATACCAGCACCTCTGCCACACATGCACACATGCCCTGCACCCAGCACCAAAAGGTACTCCCTCGGCTGTGACTTCCTCCTTGTGGGTAAAAAGGAGAACAGGAGCAGCCTTTGAACTGAGGCCACTGGCTCCAGGCACACCCTCACTCTACAGGCACACCCATCGCCTGCAAGGAGCTCCACACTCTTCTCCAATGCCAGCCTCGGTCAATGGACCTGCGTGGAGTCTACACTGCTGCAAACCCCCACCCCAGAGCTGGAGACACTGCACCCCAACCACCCAGCCCCTATGTGAAGACTTTTCCCTAACAAAGTCAGTCCATAAAGTCAGACAGAGGTGACTATTCTTCAAATCACAGACATCAACACAGGGATACAAGGCACATGAGAAATCAAGGAAATATGACATATCCAAAAGAACACAATAATTTCCCAGTAAACAAATCTAGGGGAGATCTATTAATTGCCTGACGAAGAATTCAAAATAATTGTTTTAAACCTCAGCAAGCTACAGGAGAACATAGACAACTCAACAAAATCAGAAAAATAATATGTAAACAAACAAGAAGTTCAACAAAGAGATGTACATCATAAAAAAGAACCAAAGAGAAATCATGGAGCTGAAAAATACAATGAATGAAAAGAAAAATGTAATAGAGAGCTCGTCAACATCAGATTTGAAAAAGATGAAAAAGGAATCTGTGAACTCGAAGTTAGGTAATTACAAATTATCCAGTCACAAAGGAAAAAGTTTAAACAAAAAAGAAAGAAAGAAAAATAGTGACGAAAACCTACAGGATTTATGGGTCACCATATACTGATCCAGTGTATGCATTATGGGAGTCTCAGAAGGAGGAGAGAGAGAAAAATGGGCAGAGAATTTATTTAAAAAAAAATATGGGTTGAAAACTTTCCAAATACTGGTAGGGAAGTGGACATCCAGACTCATGAAGCTAAAAGCTCACCAACCAGCACCAACCTGCAAAATATTACACTCTGACCCATTATAATAAAAACGTAAAAAATCAAAGACAGAGAATTTTGAAAGCAGCATGAGAAAAATGACTCATTACATATAAGGAAACCCCTGTAAGACTATCAATGAATTTCTCAGCAGAAAACCTGAAGGCCAAGAGAGCATGGGATGATATATTTAAAGTACTAACAGAAAAAAACAAAAATAAAAACAAAAACAAAAACTAAGAACACTATACCTGGCAAAATTATCCTTTAGAAATGAAGGAGTTATATGGCCTTTCCCAAACAAAAACTGAAAAAATTCTTCACCACTCCATCTGCCATACAAGAAATACATACAGGATTTCTTTAAATTGAAAGGAAAACACACTAAACAGCAAGGGAAAGCATATGGAAACATAAATCTCACTGGTGATGGTAAACATAGACAAATAGAGATTAATGTAATACTGTGAAGGTGGTGTGTAAATTAAATTTTCTCCTTAATATAAATGTTAAAAGATAAAAGTCTGTTAATGGATACATAATAGAAAAAGAAGCAAATTCTGACTATAAGAACACGAAGTGTGTATGTGTGGGACATGACTATTAGTGCAGAGTTTTTGTATGCAATTGAAGTTAGTTGTTATCAACATAAAATAGGTGGTTATAACTACAAGATATTTTTTACATGAGCCTCGAGCCAAAGACAAAGGAAAAACCTAGATAGAGACATAAAAAACAAGGAGAAAATAATTAAGGCAAGTCACCACAAAGATTCACTAAATAGCAAAGGAAAATAGCAAGAAGAGAGGAACAAAACAACTTCACAATGGACAGAAAACAAACCACAACCAGGCAATAGTAAGTCCTCACCTATCAAGAAGTACTTTATATGTGAGCAGATTAAATTCATCAATCATAGGGCTCAGAGTGGTTGAATGGATTAAAAAAACAAGATCCCACTACAAGAGACTCACTTTAAAGACAGACGTAGGCTAAAAGTGAAGGGGTGGAAAAAGGAGTATGATGCAAATGGTAACAAAAGGGAGCAGGCGTGGCTATACTTACATCAGAAAATACAGACTTTAAATCTGAAAGTGTCTCTAGAGACAAGGAAAGTCGTTATATAATGATGAAAAGGATGATTCAACAAGAAGTATAACAATTATAAATATATATGCACTCAATAGAGCACCTAAATATATATATAGCAAAAAAGTATTGACAGACCTGAAGGCAGAAATCGACAGCAATCCAGTAATAGTAGGGGACTCAATATCTCCTTTACAATGGATGGGACATCTAGACAGAAAATCAATACAGAAACAGCTGACCTGAATAACACGATAGACCAAATGAACTTTCCACCCAACAGCAGAAGAATACACATTTTTCTCACGCGCACATGGGAAATTCTACAAGATAGATCACATGTTGTTGAAACAAGTCTTAACAAATTTAAAAGATCAAATTCATTGTCAAGGAAGCACAGTAAAGCTGTGTAAGTTCATACAGTGGTGACTTTTCTTTCTTGTCTAATCCTTGAAGGAGATGGGACAACTTGCTAGCTGTATAGGATTGCTAGATCTAGTAGACAAAAAAGAGAATTCCCAGTTCTACTTGAATTTCAGACTAACAACAAATAACATTTTAGTCTAATTATGTCCCATGTAATATTTGGGACATAAAAGCATAACAGCCTTAATGGTTTCCTCAGCTTCAGTAAATTGACAGGTTTCCTCCTGAGAATATACCCCCGACTTCCCTTTTCTTAGAACATTTACTTTAGGAAACTTGTAATTGTAAATTATAACTCCGCCCCTTTGAAGTATAAATTTTGTATAACTCAGGAATGTCTTTCCGAAGGACCTGGGAGTCTTCCCTTCGAAATGCAATCGTAGAGGAAAGATAAGGCTTTTATTTCCCAGTCTCCATGGGAGGGTTAGGGGCTAACTTCCCTCAGTTAGCAAACACAGATGGCCAGATCATACTGACCACCCCGCTCAGCTCTCCGGTGCTTTCCCACTAGCTCACCAGCATGTAAAGATTCCTGCCTTTTGATTCAATGGAGTTGAGTTCAATCTCCCCCACAGTGCAATAGTCTTGAGTAAAATCTTTTTTGCCTGTGTAATTGGTCTAGCGCAATTTTTTTTACACATACTTGTACTAAATATTTGGGACATACTTATACTACAAATTTATTTGTGATTTATCTAAAATTTCAATTTAAATGGGTGCCTTGTATTTTATCTGACACCTTATAGTTTCTAACATTGGGCAAGCCAGGAACCCTCTCTAAAGTACTGTTTCTTTTTCTATAAAATCACGTGATGATTCTATGACTGCATATGCTTTGTTGGGCTTTCATTGTATAATCCACATGACTCTCTTAGCATTTGGCACATAGGAAAGGCACAATGATTCCTGATGCCATTACTATGCGCATTAAATAGGAACGTACATTAATTGAAAGTGAACTTTCAGGACGGTGTGGTTAGTGCACATATTGAATACCTGTTGTCTTCTTCTATGATGGAAGTTAAAGCAACTAAAATTGTATTTTTTTTTTTTTTAAATTTTCGTTGGGGAACCATGTGTTTTCCCAGGACCCATCAGCTCCAAGTCAAGTCGTTGTTTTCAATCTAGTTGTGGAGGGCGCAGCTCACTGGCCCATGTGGGAATCGAACCAGCGACCTTGGTGTTATGAGCACTGAGCTCTAACCTACTGAGCCCACCGGCTGCCCTAAAATTGTATTTTTAATAAAACACTCTAAAATTAATTTTCACCCTCTCTTCTTTCTCAAGCAGGTTCACCATTATTTGTCATCTATGGATGAGACATCCAATTAACAAGACTGAGATACACCACTTTCCCTCAGTAAAGTCATGTGACATAGTATCTGAAATACCGGCGATGCCCAAAAGATGTATACACATGACTTGTACTCACCTTTCGTTGTCGGTATATATTGAGTATTACAATTTTAATACAGCTTTTTCCTTTCTTAAAATGCGGACACTTTTTTTTGGCACCCTCTATCTATGACTAAGTCTGTACTAATTAATGACTGCCTCACAACTTCAGAACAGAAAACTACATTTTGGTTCTATGAAGGATCTAGTGTCATTCTTTACCTTGCATTTTCACTAGCTAATTTTCAATTACTTGTGTTGATTGAGATAAGGGAGAGCAAAGAAAGACGAACCCCACTCCTCATCTCGCCATGTGTTGCACAAACGCTCGCTCATTCCAGAACAGACTAACTGAACAGTGAGTGTGGCGTGGGGCCTGATCCCTCCTCTCCTCCTTTCCTTGGCGTGTGCAGGGAAGCTGATGAATGAGACAGAAGGGACCGAGCACATGGAGACAAAGGATGGGTATGATGCCGACACACAAACACTGACCCCAGCTAGGGGACAGCTGCACAGACAGGGCCTCCATGCGGGTGGTCTGGACGTCACATTCCAGTAATGCTTGTGGGACTGCACCTATCTTCATACATTGTCCAGAGAATAGTTACTACTTCACAATTTCATATGCGATGCCATCTTTAATCTTACAATTTCACCTTGAAGTATGGGGCAGATAGCATTCACTTTAAAAGAAAAACATGAGTGAAATGGAGCCACAAATGTTGAATTATTTGCACAGTGTGAATGTCTGATTAATGTTGTTTATATCAAATGCCTGATAACATGCAAAGTATGTAGTTTCGTGACCACATATTAATAGCAGTCATGCAATAGACATTGGCAATGGGTACTGTGGTGTGTGGTATGGACCAACTTGTATGTGTAGTGAAGAATTTTATTTAATTTCATGTTTATAATATTTCTAGATAGAGAACAAGGCTTTTTTCTTTCTTTCTTTTTTAACTATTCTCATTTTATCGGAAGTCAGAGCAGTCTTACCTAAGATTGCAGGTTAAGTGTTAGTACTGAGATTTGAACATAAATCCTCGGATTCTGTGTCTAATTTATTGTCACTGATAATTTCTTGTAATAATTGAAATTTAAAACAATTATTTTCCTCTAATTACATACCACTGATTAGAAACGAAGGTCAGTGAGATGGCACAGTAAACATTCTACTTGCTTTTATACAGGAGCTTCTCAGAGGTTGAAAACACCGCAGTGTAACGGTCAGATTTCTGTAGCGGCAGAGCTGCGAGGACTAATCAGGACGTGCAGCGGTTATACCCGGCGTCACCATGGAATCGGCCGGGCAGTCCATGCTTAGCCTCTAAATCCACACTGACACTTAAGTCCTCAAAGAGCAGCCAGACTGGCAGGTGGGAAGCAAAGTCACACATGTGTGAGAGCAAGGACACACTGGGCCCCACAGGTCCTGCTGCAACCATGGGGACAACTGGACTCTTTCAGGACACATTGGAGTCCTGTCTGCCACCATCTCTAACCTTGATGGCTTGGGGGACTTGCAAGAGAAGCTTGCATGCCTCACTATGAAACTATGCACGATACTGGTCCAGGGGTAGAAGTCAAAGGAGGAGGCCTGGCTGGAAAAGCTCTGGATCTGGGTGCCCCGCCACCCCCCGCCCCTAGGTCAGCTAGCTGACCTGTGACAACACGCGGGAGCAGCCATGGTACCTGGCGCTTGGTAATGGCCTCCAACACATAACAAAGTCTATAGCTACCGCTTCACTTCCCCCTTCTAAAACTTGTGTAAAATGTCTCTCGTGCCCAGTGATATCTGGGAGACACCAAGGGAAAGGATTCTGGAAAAAGCAGTTTGAGCCCAGCCACGCTGACACAGGATAAAGCTACCACAACTGGCACTTACAGAAAAGACAATGCACATCAATACTCCATTGGTTTTTAGGGGTAAAAATAAAGTGTGATTGAGACTTTATCTGGAAAAATAAAACTAAAATATGTGAAAATAAATAACTTTTATTTCATTTAATAAAATGTATGTTGTAATTTCAATTATGTTAATTTTTTAGGAAGGATAAAAAAACTGTATCAAATGTTGCTTTCTTCTTTTCTCATCTAATTTTTCCAGCAACCATATAGATAACACGGTATGCAATTTTGTACTTCTCAGTTTACTATCCCAGCGAGATCATAATGAGGGTCATTTCCGACAATTAATTTGGAGGCATCCCTAGATTTTCATAAATTTCCTCTAGGGCTCGTCTTAATCCTCTGCTTCACAAAGCCTTCTTAGTTGAATTGTCTATTGTGTTTCTGTCCACATGGCTTTTTCCCCTTCATTTTTAACAGGTCTAACCCTGCCATTTCATCCACAGATTTGCCAGTAATAGATCAGTTCTCTACAATTACCTTCAATGACTCCACGATATCCTGCACCTTGTACAAGACCTGCAATTGTTTCCTGCACGTCAGTCAGCTGACCTACAAAGGCACAGGTGACAGTCCCAGACGCACAGTGGAGTGGGGGCTAGTTTTACAAACAGTCAGTTCATTAAGAGATACTGTGTCATGATGACTTGCACAGACCTAGAGAAATGTATTTGTAGCTCTTTATTTCCCGCAACTTGATTACATTAGTGTGAGGGCCTCCCTTATTTTCTGTTCTGGTGACGGGAAAAACCTAAGGCCAAGAGTAAAAATGTCAGAATTAAATTTCAACAAAGTCCCTCAAAACTCAAATTCCTGAGCATCTATTTTTGACTGTTAAATACTATCCCATTGTGTGGATGCACCAGAATTCATTTTCACAAATCTCTGCCCACGGCCAAACAGGCTGTCACAATTGTGTTCTTCATTAACGGTCCCTTTCATAAACAGACCCTGAAATTAGCCATCTATGATTTATATAATTTGCCTAAGAAAACAGCTCTTAAATAAATATGAAATAGGAAGATCTTTTATCATCACAGTAGTCACCTTCCAAAGTAGCCACAACTCAAAGTCTCGGTGAGGTGTGGAGAAAGCAGGTGGGACACCCAGAGACAGAAAAGGACAGGGTGGGAGGTCACGGGACAAAAAGAGGCCTCAAATTCAGACCACGGATCAGAGGGCACAGGCTTTGCTGATGGAAAGCAGGAAAGTCAGGGGCTAGCACCCCGAGACTCGGCATGAGCAGGCACCTCAGTGGAGGCAACAAAGGTGAAGGCAGGGCATGGAGCCGAAGCCAAACGATGCCCGTTTCCCTGCCCACACGCGGGACTCAGACCATCATGGCAGACAGGAAGGAGGACCAGGTTTAACTGAACCCTCACCCCAAAGCGACTGAGTCTTACATAAGCGATGACCGACATACTGAATTCACAAATGCTAACTGAAACAGGAACTCATGAGCTAGGCTGAGTTCAGTTACTGAAAGAGAAAGTTAGTACTTTTCTGACCAATGTTGCCTTTATAAATTTCACCATCACCACGTGTTGATTTGATCCAGCAAGTCTCCATGTAGGAATTTATCCAAGAGAAATATATGCTGACACAAATCAGCAAAGATTTGTGTAGAAGAACGTTAATTATAGCCTTTCGTTTAATGGTACAAAGATGGAAGAAATCTAAATGGCCATGGACAGGAATTTGTGAAAATGAATTCTACCCACACAATGGGATAGTATTTAATGGTCAAAAGTAGATGCTCAGGAATTTGAATTTTGAGAGACATTGTTGAAATTTAATTATGATTTGGCAGGTTATAATAAGAATATAAAAATTTGGTTACAAGTTCTCATAGTATTTAACTTATCCTTGGTATTCATTATAAGGTGAATTGTTCACTGTCACACAATGAAATACAGGAGTATTCACACGTGAACTTTTTATTATGTTTAGAACACTCTGTTTAAATAAGGCTTCTTTCAAATACATACTCTATTAAAGAGTATTTATTTTAAAGGCACCAACCTATTTGAAATATTTACTGCAGCTTGAAATTTTTGTGAGCAAAGAGATATAACCTTAGCTAGTCCTTGCTTCATTATTTTGAATTTTAGAGAGAACAAAATTAAGATGTTTTTATCTCAGAGGGTTGCTGTGAGACATCGGTAGGATTTATGTAACTGAATTACAAGTAAATCCCGTAATGCTTGGGGAATAAGAACTTCTGTTTAATTAAATATTCGATTTTACTCCGAGTTATCACATAAACCATCCATGGTTTCGATTTTTAAAGTATTTGAAAAATTAAAAAATGAAATTCAGTAAAACAAAATCTAGAATAGGACATACTTTAATTTGGATTTATGTTTAGAATCTAGAGAGCTCAGGCATGGAAACCACTGGTACGTACCAACCAGAGAGGCATGGCACACAGACTGAACACCACTGAGCTTCTGTGAGTTACCTCCTGTAACCTCAGCGAGGCTGCTCTAACAGAACACCATAGCATGCCACAGGCTCAAGCCACAGAATTTCTCTCTCACAGTTCTGGAGGCTGGAAAGTGCACGATGAAGGGGCAAGCCTATTTAGTTCCTGGTGAGGGCTCTCTTCCTGGCTTGCAGACAACTACCTTCTTCTCACTGTGTCTTTACAGAGAGAGAGATGGCACTCTGGTTTCTCTGCCTCTTCTATAAGGACACTAATCTCATTATGGGGGGGTCCTATCTAAATTTAATTACCTACCAAAGGCCCCACCTCCAAATACCATCACATTGGGGGTTAAGGCTTCAATGTATGACTTTTGGGGTGACACAATTCTATCCACCGGTCCCACTAACTCTACAAAGGGGAAAACTTTAGCACAGAGAGGAACAAACTTACTAGCCTAGAATCACACACAGGGACTGGCAGAGCTGAGCTGGACCCCAAGGTTCCCGTACTGGTCGGTGAATGCTCACAGCACTTAATCAGACTCTCTGCCGTGCGGGGGACCCTGCTCGCTGCGCCATTTGTTGTGCGGGGCAGCCTGCGGGGTCTCTGGTCCCGCTCCCCACATAAGAACGCAGGATACGGTGAGGCCAACAAGGAACACCCACGGAGCCATAGGTAGGGGAGCCATACCACCACGGTCTCACTGGAGGCTGGGCCCACCGGACGCCGACCTGCCGTCCGCTTTTCCGCCAACCGACCAACCGACGACTCTTCTCCACTCTCTCCTCTGTTCCTCTCTCTTCGGCCCTCCTCTTCTGCTCTCTTTGGCTCTGCTCGGCTCTGCTCGGCTCCTTGGCAATCCTCAGCAGTCCTCCATAGTCGCAGCAGTTATACCAGCGGCCAATTGGCTAACCGGCCACAGCCGATGGCCAATCAGCCACAGCCGACGGCCATTCACCACCCAAGCCAGTACCCCTTCACGTGAGGCCGAGAGCCTGTAAACTACTCTCTGGGGCTCTGTCCCCACACTCTCCCACAGGGCTATTTCCCTTTCTTCCTTAGTATAGTTATATGTCTACAAGTCATATTCATCTACCAGATTGTAAGTTCTCAAGTACAGAATCCACATCTAAATCATCTATTGTCTGGGCATCCATATATTAACTATTTTATTTTTCCTAAAAATTAAGTAGTGGGTTCAATAGGGCTGTTGTGTTTCTGAATTTTCTAGTTGTTATGAATTCAAATACTATATAGAAATTGACTGCAGTAGTTTACTGATATATTTTATCCTTATTACTTCTGTCATATTACAATTTTATATACAGTCTTTACATTAAATTTTGAGCAATAGCATTTATCATACATTACCCATGCCTGTTCTCCATGCTGCCAATCACAAGTTATAACTACGAAACCAAACATTTTCTTACGTATTTCTGCTATATTATTTTCCATTAAGTTTGAGCCCATACTTAGAAGGCATATGGAACATGACAGTGCCATAGACTGCGTCTCTTTGGTTTACTCCTTGGACATATGGTTTACATACAAGAAGTTATTTTAATTCGCCATATGTGATCCATATTTAAATGTGGAACTGTAGCCTCACAGGAGATGCAGCAAAATAGCACAAGCAAACATTTACTATTTGTGCCAGTAAGTGGGTCTTTAGCAGAAAACTCAACAACTAGCACTCCTGGCAGCTGTTATTCAGTGGAACAAAAATAACAGCCGAGAACAATGGAAGCTGCAGCTTCAGCACAGCGAACCCCACCCACCTAGCCATTCTTACTTCTCAAAACTCATTCACATGCTGACAAGGTTCCTCATTTACAATTAACAACTCTAACTGTTCTCATGCAGACATGCTAGTTAGGGTAAGCACTCCAAAAAGAAATATCCTGAGCTATCAGGGTAAAGGCCAGTATGTGTGTGTGTGGGGGGGGGGGGGGAGGAAGGGGGGGGTCATTAAACAGATCATCTATTCCCCAGGATAACTTTTGGCACTCAACATAAAATATTTTTTAGTAAGTCTGTAGATGGCAAATAAGGCTGAAACAATACCTTGTACCACTTACGAATATTAACCAGTTTGTTAATTAGATGTGTCTCTGAAACACCACAACAGGGCGGTTTCCTGTGCATTTTATTTCCTCAGATTTTTGGTCAGCTGAGCCAATCATGTGAGTAACGGCTATTACTTGCTGGAAGACAGTGAGAGCCAGACAAGCCGCAAGACGACACTCTATGCCTTGTGCTAACGAAGCAGAAAGCCCCGTGATCATGGGGAAAACAGTCACTGGCCTAGAACTCCAGCTCTGTCACATGGGCTTGTAGGTTAGACCCTCAGAAGTCTCAGTTCCGTCTTTTACAAAGTCTGATGTGAATCCTCTCGACTTCCGATTATGTCACAGGGTCACTGCGAGGCCAGCTGTACAATAACTACGACTCTGACACCGCTTACTGCATTTATACCCTGTGTCACAAGTTGTGCCACTACTGGATATCATCATGTCCCTGAATCCTCCAACCAACCTGCCGGGTAGTTTATCTCTATGCTGAATCAACATACAAATGTACACATCTCAGTGGCTTAACTAACACGAAAGAATTCTGAGGTGGAGTCAGGTGCCTTCAGAGAAGCTCGCTCATGCTGTGTCTCAGAGTCACACTGCTTTAATTTGTGATGCCACCTTTTTTATATGCGCCTCCCAGGTCCCCACATCTTGAGAAGACAGAGCTGGAGAGTTGCCATCTGCTCTTAAATGGTTTAGCCCAGACGTGAGCCAGGAGAGCCCACTGCCTGTCACAAGGTCCTGCCCAGCTGCGGGGGCAGATCGATGGGGAACACACACGTCAGGTGAGCACGTGTACGTCAGGTGAGCAGTCAGCAAGCCGGCCCCAGACAGTGTCATGTGCCGTTTCAGAGATGTTAGGTAGATAACCTCGGTCAGATAGCCTTCCAATACTGACAATCTATTTTCATCCCAAGTCTGCTTGATTTAGGATCTTTATCTTAACCATGATCTTTATTAACATTTTGATGATATATTACCACATATTAGTGAATCACAATAGACCCACAAAAAGTACATGTTTATGACTCTTCCTTAAGTAATGACCGTCTTATATGCTGAGAAAAGAATTATTTCATGAAGACAAATACCTATTGTTTTATTTCATAATTTTGGGAAATTAATATTCAAATCACTCAGACACTTGATAACAAAGCAATTATTTAAAGTAAGAAAATTAAAAAACATTCCAAAATAAACTGGATATTTTGGATAAACATGCATATTGTTTGAAGTAGAAGGAATAAATGCCCATCTTGGATGTGTGTCTAAAAATATTGAAAAAATTAAGAAAGGAAAACCTAACTTTGATATTTTTAAATAGAAATTTTAAAAATTAGAAATCTAACACTTTGGGTTAAAATATTTTCTTGACTCTGTTCCAGAAAATAGCATATAAGAATGTAGGTAAGAAAGTCTCATGTTATTATAATAGCAGAATCAATCAACAACATAAATTCTAATGTAATTAAAATTATAAAATGGACAATGGATAAGCCATCCGTAGCCATAAGTGAAACATGTGATGTACTATGAGAACACAGCATATGGCTTCATAATCGGGTGTTGCATATGGTGGGCATTTGTTTATCATAATTGTACTTATTTACGGTTTTTAAAAACCTATGAGAACAGTGGGATTAATCCAATAAACTCTTAATAAGAAAAATGGACTACAATTTCATTAGTTTTGCAGATAGTCACAGGCAAATAAAATTGGATGCCAGACCAAGAATGCTGATTTTGTTTACTAATGGGTTGTCTCCAAAAGGGACATGGAATTCTGAAAAAAATATCTATCAAATAATTCTGGGAATTGCTTTAATTGTAATTACTGATAATATTAATTTATGTAATAGCACAGTCTTCCTCTATCTTCTTCCATGGACTTCTTATATTCAAGAATCACAATCCTTGTTTCTATTTGTAAGAATTGAGACACCTCCATTCCTTCTTTCAAATTCACACTTGAGATAAAATTCACTCTCATATTTTTTGACTCCAAATTAAAAATAAAAATCATCTGGTATGGTTTGGAGATGTATCATTGATGTACTATTATTGATTATATTAAGCTACATTAAGGAAACAGACATATGTGGCCGCAGCTGAGGAAAGGAACAGCCTCAAAGGTGTTGACGTTTCTTGGCAGGTATAAGGTTCCGGTCTCTGCTCTAAGCTCTCAAGTATTTCGCACAGTTGTAAATAAGCAACAAAATGAGAGCTAGTCCATACTGAGGCCCCTTCTCCTTCCCAGGCTTTGTTCTGAGCCGTGCATGTACGTGAACTCCTGTGGTCCTCACGGCCTCTGCCGAGGGTGCTGCTGTTCACATGCTCACTTTACAGATGAGAACCTGCTGCTGAGAACACAGCCCACATCACACCACTCGCTCACTCGGGATGGGGCTCAGTCTTGAGAGCGGCTCTGCGATTCCGCAGCTCACCCCTTTCCTAACCACACGATGCTCCCTGCCACTCCCACCCCACCTGGGTCTCTTCAGCGGCAGCTTCTGAGCAGCTGTGTCACTGTACCTTCAGGCCCAGTGGTTACCTCAGGGTCACGACGTGTCTCTTTATGCTAACAGAGTTGTCAGTGGCCTGCCTGGACAGTGTTGGGTTCAGAAGGGCTGGCCATAATCAATGTGAGCCAATGAGGTTCCAGGAAATTCATTTGTTTTTTTCCGCTTTCAAGTAAAAGGCATTAGAGCATTTCCTTCTTTTTACAGAAGAGATGAGAGGAGAACAACCGAGGGGCAAGGCTACTCCCCAGTACCTATAGAGCCACCATAAAACACTGTACATCCTTCTGAAAATGGGGACCCTCATTCCCACTAATGAGGGAAAAACTATTCTCAAGTCACTACTTGATGTCCTGTGAAATATATGAAAGCCTATTAAACCGATGTTAGGATTCTTGTCAAAAGCACTATCTGCTCCATCATTTCTCAGACCTCGTGCACACCGCCATTCTCTGGCGGAATTTATTTCCAGGAAGGTTCCTCTCCAAGGAACCACATGCCTTGTCTTAGGAACGTGCTTTCTTTTTCATCTGGTGGTCGGGAGCTCAGACCCAGTGTGAACGCTTCAGCAAAGTAGACTTTAGCATCTGTGGCGAGGCTGTACGCTGCCCCAAGTTTCCCTCCTTACGGAGATCACAACCAGACCCGATCCCCAGCCTCCTTCGCAGGCAGGTAACTAATTCTAAACAATGACACGGAGGTCACAGTGATGTGTGCTATGGTCAGGCCTGGCCACCCACGGCTACCTTTCCCTTCACACATGGCCTGCTGACTCACAAAGACCACGGTCACCTTGGAGGGGCCTACTGAAGACAGCAGAGCCTCTCCACACCCCCCCTCCCCCCGCCAATAGCTCATCTACATGGGCACTAAATAAACGTGTAATGCATGAAGCCGCCGAGGCCTCAGAGTTTATCAGTTACATTAGCTTCTTTCATAGTCATCACTAAAGACATTGGTAATAGACAGTGGCTATTTCTTTTTCTTTTGCTTCCCTTCTGTTTCAGCTTTATCAAGGGAAGCTGTTGGGTGTTTTTCTAACAAAAGATATAGCAGAGTGGGTCCTGCTTATACAGACATCAGGGTCCTAGGTTGGCAGAGGTCGTGCCATCTTCACAACATGCCTTCCAAGGCTGCTCTGTTTATAGTTAATTAGGGGGTAGCAAGAAAAAAACTGATGTCAGAGGCAAGAGAGATGGAAACGCAAGTGACTCAGTGGCACACCATTTGCTATGACAACCTGATGACAGATAATGTACATGCAAAGCCTTTGGTAAAGAAAAAGGGGGGACAACTGTGTCATTGGTGGCAGTTCACTGGCAGTGGCTGAACAAAACGTGGCATCAGAAGGAGATCAATAAGGTTGAACAATAATTGGCTGTTTTTTACAGAGAAATCAAATAGAAATTTTCCAGAAGTTCGAGGTCCTGCAAAATATGGACGAGTTGATTGGAAAAGTAGAAACCAAGGAATAAGATGGAAGACGCCTCTGAGTGACAAGGATTCATTAAGACTCACCCTTGCAACAAGACTACGATTGAGATGGAGCCTCCCACTGACAGGCGAAGGCCTTGGGGAACCTCAGGGGAGCCAGCGTTTATTTGCAAGAGAAGCAGGTAGGAGAAGAAGGGAAAATAACCATAGAAAACTCTTAGAAAAACCCTGTTTGGCTATTGGAACATGGAATTGACTAGAAGCAAATAAATCAGATGCCTAAAAAGGTTTTGAAGATACCGTATTTGCAAAAACCCCAGAAGCCTAGACTGAAAAATTATTTGACTTCTTGAGGCTTCAGGTGGGCAGAAAGCACATGTGGAAGGTGAAGGGTCTCCAAGAAGGGCGTTCTCATCACTCACTTTGATGTGGCCACGTGTGACAGTAAACATGGGAAAATCAACTCTGCTGAATCAGAGGATACAGACAACGGTGACAATCCCCCTAGTTCACAAGACAGCAAAATCAGGATCTAATTAAGCAACTGGCCCCAGCGCCAGGGCAGAGTTGTGTGTCACTAGAGATGTAGAGATTCAGTGTGACCTGTATACGCTGCAGCCCAGTGACTGCAGTGTCACCTGTTCTGCCCTTTTCTAAAACGACTTTATCGAGGGGCTCCTGTTTCTGATTCTCCATTTAACACTGTGTTGAGGTGGGTGCAGCTGACACTTTACCCTTTTTATCCCAGGTGGCCGACCCCCTGGGAGTCATACCAGGTCCTTAGACATTGAGCCTCCTGCAGAAGCGGGTGGGACTCAGCCCGAGATGACATGTCCTGTGTGTGGTAAAACCAACCCAGGTCTCGATGATCAGCAGGGTGCACTGTGGTGAGCCGGGCTCACTGCTGAGCAAACCCATTCCATCTCCTTTCCTCCGGGCAGGTGCTAGACGTTTCCCCAGCACCCGGCGTGCTTAGTGGTGGCCATGTGACTGTGTCTATGCCCAAGGAATGCTAGCAGAGGTGACACAGCTCACTTCCACTCTGGCCCTAAAAACTTCTATGCAATCATTGCTTCTCCCCTATCTGCTGACAAGAAATTCACACTTTGGGAGATCCCGCAGGAATGTGTAGAAGACACTGCCTGGCGTAGCTCCCCACTCCTGTCCCCAGTGGGTTTGACTTGAGAGAGGAAAGACATCCACTTTGTTTAAGCCACTGAGATTCCAGTTCTCATTTGTAACAGCAGCTGACATTACCTTACTCCATTTCTTTAATTTAATTAATTTTTAATGATACATTTTAAAATTTCTTGGACTTAAGCTACCTTACATCCATTAAATAGAAAGAGGCAGGTGTAAATATAATAAAACCTCCAAATAAAGCGGATGGCTGTGAATTCATGAAGCCCAGGAGATACTCTTGATTTACTTCCATGAACTAGGAAATCCAGTTCTTACAATATTGGTGGCTAAGAAAAGTAAGAAAGGGTAAGTGTTAGAATGGAGGTGTATAGTTTCGATAATCATCTATTTTCCTAAGGAATGTATTTCTGATAGTAGCAAATATACTATCGGACCAATCACTTGTATAACTTTTTCAGTGTCTGACAGACTTTATAAGTGAGGTGCTATTACTATTAAATTTTACAGCTGCATGACAAGGTCAAGTCCACAGAGTAAAGCTCAAGAGCTGTCTCAGTACTCAATACTTTTTGTTTCCTCTATGAGAGAAAATTTTGGTTTTTGGTTTTTCGGTTTCCTCAAGCCAGACCACTGCAAGCTACGAATAAACGCCTAGGTACTGAGTATGATCTCCAGTCGTCCCCAGCTGGAGAGCAGAGCCAAGGTCTGCAACAGAGGACGGGCCTGCCTGAACTGCTTCAGGCTACACCGTCTCCCCTACGTCCCAGGCACTAACGATTAAGGTGCTTCTCGTAATTACAACCTTCCCTCACCAGCTTGGCACAGCCAACAGAACATTGTCTACCTCTGACTCTTCATTCAGCTAATGATACCACTAGTCTTACACTCATCCTGACTTGAAATCGTAGAGTCGATTCAATACCTCCTCCTCCCTCACCTGCACATCCCTCCAATCGATTTCCAAAGTACGTCTCTTCCACCTCCACAGCCTTTCCCCCTTTTAACCTTTCTCCCATCCCTGCTGCCTGCACCTCACTCAGACCCTCATTACTTCCCTACCTTCCGGTCCGTAATAAAGCAGTAATTGGCTTCTTCACTTCCATCTGCCTCCATTCTGACCCATCTCACACACCGTGGCGACATTCGTCTTCCTAAACCGCGTCTCTGATCACAGAACCACAGGCTCACAGGACAGAAGAGGCCTCAAAGGTCACCTGGCCCAACGTCCTCTCCTTTCCTCTCCTAATCAATAGCAGAGCTGGATCCACGCAGTGGGTTTGTTGCTGGACACATGGCTAAAACAATGAGACAGCACAGAACCGCAGGAAATGAGTAGCACAGCTCTTACTCCGTCCACCGCTCCAATGTCACCTCTCAGAAGTGCTGTTTGCTCTCTCAGGGCCGTTTTTCATTCTCCCGGGGTGATCATTCTAACTTCACGTCACACAGCTGAAACTTTCTTTTCTAGGTGTAGAGACATTGAGCAGGGCATCAGCTGACGTCCGTTACAAACGTGAGTATGTTGACGCACTGACACACTCTTTTCACCTAGTTTTTCATTTTTGTTAGTTTTATCTTTGTCTGCGTTATCATATTTTCAAGGCTCATGTGATTTAAATTCTGTTCTATAACTACAATTCAGTCTTCAATTCTTTGCATGTAGCTTAACTTGAAGAATTACAGGAAAAACTCCAAAATTTCAAATGTTAGCATTGTTAAATTACTCATATATCACCATAGCAGGAATAGAGTAGTTAGAAATCTACAAAGGGAAATGAGAGTGAGCCAGAGGAGACACGACAGGAAGGCCACCACCCGGAGCCGGCAGTGGGTGTGCTCAGAGGGATAGTGAGTGAAGACCCCTGAGCTAGGTCCTGCGCCTTCACATGGCACCACCACAGTTCCCTATTTCCAAGAAAGCGTCCTGTGTGTTTGCTGAGGCCCTAAGTGCAAATAAAACAAGGTGGCTACAAGGTGGATACAAAACCAAGGAAAGTTTCCAGATAGAGGGAATGATGAAGCGTGTCCGGTACTACAGAGATGGAATGAAAAGAGGACTGTTAACTTTTCCCTGGTTACCAACAGGTTGTTGGTTATTGGTGAACTTCACGAGCAGGTATATTAAGTGCATGAAGTGGAAGCCAGGTTTTAGTGCCTTGATGAGATGTATTGAAGCAAATCTTCCTAAATATGTGGATGTCCAAATAAAAGAAATTTTTGAATGCAAGTTAGTCAAATCTCACTTTTTTTGTTTGTAATTTCTTTTCTTGCTTTTCTGTTTAGATATATCTTCAGCATTTAAGTATTCAGTTATATTTAACAGTAATTCATACATGATTTCATATTTAAAATTATTTTTAAATCCATCTGTTATATATTTTCATATGTGGCATTAGATGAGGCTTTCATTAGAACTTTATAGAAAGGGTCTGGTGTACGAATAACCCATATCTCTGCTTAGCTGGAATTATCACCTTTATCACATAATCAATTTTTATTTTGAGGGAGCATTTTTTTTATTTCTTTTCTGTTCCTTTAATTTATCTCTCTGAGATAATAATAACCTAGTTTAATTAAAGCCCAGTGTCTGGTGATGGTTTTAATCAGAAAGCTCAAATAGGACCTACGGAAAACATTCTTTGCTTAGATCTTTGAATCCTATTTCTGTTCCCTTTCTATAGGTTAGAAACACTCATTATCTGAAAGTTGAGTCCCCATTTTCACTCCTGGCTATCTACAACTTTTCTATTGTCATTTTAATTGCTTTATGCTTTCTGCAAGTTCTGGGAAGGTGTCTCACGATCTTCTTCCAACGAGAACATTTTCTGCAATGCCAGTTCAACTTCTTCATACTAACAAAGTTCCTATCACACCTTTAGTTTCCTTGGTTTTGCTTATCTCACCCATTAACCTACACATCCAAATGAGACTTCACATCCGTACTCCACATTCTCTTGGTTTGTTTTTACTTATGAGGTGTTTTTACATATCAAGAAATATGGTGAATGTTTAAATTTAAAAAATCTACTACAATAAAAGACACACTGCCATTAATCCCTCTCAAAATACTCCCCCCTCCCCTTTGAACACACTCATCCCATTGATCTTGCCACCTTCTGAAGCAGTTCTGAAAGTCCTCTTTCGTGAGTGTCTTTAGTTGCGCTGTCATGGCTGCCTCGATGTCCTGAATCATTTTGACTTCGGGGAAGAGTCAGAAGTCGCATGGTGCCAGATCGGGTGAATAAGGTGGATGAGGACACACCGTAATGTTTTTATTTGACAGAAATTGCCGTACCGGAAGCAATGTGTGACACGGAGTGCTGTCATGATGGAGGATGATTTATAGCACACTTTAAAACACACCTTCGCTCAACTGTAGCTCACGTCCAACTGACTGCACTGAACAAGTTGAAACTTGTCACACACTGTTACTAAGGTTCGATGCACCACTTCCCATACTGAAGATCCCTGCCTTTCTGTTGGATGACACTCGGCAGCAGCATTCACTTTTTTTTTTATCACACCTCATGCTTTTGAAAATCCATTTAGAATATAAATTTGATTTTTAAATATTTCCTTTTTTACGCAAAACAGACCTTTCTATGGCATAAAATCTTTTTTTTTTAGATGCCCCTTTTTCCTCTCTATACTTACGTCCAAGGGAGAAGTTCTCTTTCATCCTGTTTTACTTAAGAATGGGGCAGTGGATTCTTCATTGTTTCACACCACAAGGCTATGGCTAAAATCTTCCTTTCAAGTTGAAACCAAACCTACTTGCAATTGCATCCTCTCTCAGGAATGGAACCTCTAATCAGTCAATCTGGAATTACCTGGTCAGCACCTGTGAGGTCAACTGCACGACAGACCACTTTGATCCCTCATAGGAAGGTGACCTTGCAGAAACAATCCACTTCTTTCTAGAAACTTCCTTTTCCTGCCCCTTCTGCCTATAGAGACCCTTCACTTGTACAACTCTTCGGAGTTCCTTTCTATTTGCTGGAAAGGATGCTGGCCGATTCATGAATTGTTGAGTAAAGTCTTTTAGATCTTTAAATTTACTCAGCTGACATTTTTATTTTTTTTTAACACAAGGACCGGGACTTTGGAAGTCTTGCCCTAGCTTTCCGTTACTCTGTAACGGCATCATTACCACTTATGATAGGGAAGATCCCTTTGCGTCAGTTTTAGCGCTCATAAACTTTATTTGCAAATAGTTCAGTTGGCAGTTGGGGGCTGATTTGATGCCCCCTGCCTGCCAACCCGCCACTTCACAGCTGTCAGTAGGTCACCCATCGCTAGGACATAGGAGGCAAGCAGTGTCCCTGCCCTGAGACGACAGCAGTGCCCCACCTTACTGTACCCAGTGTTTTCTCCATTGCGGCTCCCTTCCTGTGTCACATTCTACTGCCACATCGCGTCCCTCTTACTGGCACCCTTCATTGTCCTGCCTCCATGACACTTGCACCTCATTCCCTCAACCTGTTGCAACTTCATCCATGTGAAAGGGACTGTCTCCCCATCTCTGCATGGTTGTCAGGTGACTATTGACATGAGCATAAGGTCTTTATATACACAGTCTGATGTTCAAACCATAGCATGTACATGCCGTTAGATTATGTTCATGAAGTCTGTGCAAACCGTCTATTTGTCCTGAGGCACCCAAAATATGTGAATTATTAGTGACACCAGCAATTCTAACCACTGGAAGAACTGTACTCCACTTGTATTCACGAGGCTGGGACCCCAGTAGCTTCTTTGTCATTCCTGGATGGCGGTACTTTTCTGTGAAGGTGTGTCAGCCACATGATGTGTTCTGTTTATCAGCAGCACCTGCAGCAGGTCCTCTGCATTTCACTCTCCTCTGAACTTCCGTTGCTTCTACAGAGGCAGCAGATTGAGCCACAGCCGTCCTTCTTCGTCTGCACAAGGAGTGAATGGGTTTCCCTGTAGTCTCCACGCAACCATGTCCCAGCGACTCCGTTGGTGTCTTATCCCGCTCTTCTGGCTCTTTCTTTCTTTTAGCGCTCTCTCTCTCTCTCTCTCTCTCTCTCTCTCTCTCTCTCTCTGTCGTCTCTTTTCCTACGTAGGTGTGCCCACTAGTCTCCATTCATGTTAGCATCACAAACCACTGCTATAACAGCCACTTGGAAGACATCCTTAATATCTCATTTCTACCTTCTATTCCTTAGAGAAGTAATGCTCCAAGTTGGCTCCAAACTTCCAGTTACTCTGAAGAACAGCTAATCATTTAAGTGACAGCAGTGACATTTGGGAGTGTAGAACTCTCTTCGACTGACCCATCTTACACTTTTCCTTTATTGACATCTAACAGCTTGGCAATAAAGTGTTTCTTGAAGCCTTGATGAACTCAGATTTGGGATACAAAATCAATTCAATTTCAAGGTTTTGATTGAAGATGGGGCACTAACCAGCAGATTGGAAATTTGGGGACTGAGAGCAGCATTACAGGAAAAGTGAGAACTGGGACTAAGCATCTTCAGGGTTTAGAGTCTAATATACACTTAAGATCTCAGCTTCTCTATATTCTAGATGTGTGATCTTATGTAACTTACTTAACCACTCTGAGCCCCATTTCCCTCATTGCGAATGGAACGTCAAAGTTCAAAGAATTAATGAAATATAAAGTACCTATGTCAGTGTCTGAATTAAAGTTGGCATTATTACTATTACTATTATTATTGTTATTATTATCATCCCAGATCTGCCACTACATTGTCATTGTGTCTGGATATATTACTCGACTTTTCAGGGCCTTTGTTTCCTTCCCTATAAAATTAAGAAATTTGTCAGATGATGTCTAAGGCTGCTTCTAGTTTTTAAACTTTATTTTTCCAACTGGTAGAACTGACAAAATAATGTTTGGATGTTCTCATTCTGGTGTGTTTGTAAGTCTGACTAATGAATAGCAGGTCTTCAGGGCCACATCTACAATACTTCAGTAGCAGCTCTATACCCGACAGCTCATTGGAATGTGGCCTGAAAAATTCTATAGCACAGGGCTTCCTGGCCTATTAGTGAGTCAATGGGAAAGGGATCTTGTTCTTTAGATTTGAGAGAGCCTGACAGACTCTCTCAGACAACCAGGGTTGGAGGCAACTAGCCAGCTTTACCTGAGTAGATTGAGACATCCAGGGTTGGAGGCAACTAACCAGCTTTACCTGAGTAGATTGAGACATCGGGGTTGGAGGCAACTAGCCAGCTTTACCTGCGTATTTCCAGAGTTACCTGCAATCCTGGCCCATTGTACATAAGTGCCATTTAGAAGCAGGTCCAGAGGAGGGCACTGTCCTACCCATGACAGGTCTCTTGCTTACAAATTAGATTTTATAGGACATTAAGGAAGAGCTGAGACGTGAGGAGGAGAATGGCCACTTCAGCATGGTTAAATTCTAACAAGAAAGCTCAGCAGCTCGCTCATCTCTCTGGAACACACTTAACCTAGTTTCTGGTTCATCTTTCTGTGATGGATGGAAAAAAGCTGCTATGATCTCTTAAATGAAGCCCATCAAAATGCTGGAAGCTATAAAGAATGGTAAGCAGGAAAACTCACTATGACCTGGGGAAAGTCACCAAACCAATATGGGTATGTTTCTTCATTTCTTGAAATAAGGGGTTAATCTAACAAGTATTGGTGAGGATGTGGAGAAAAGGGAACTCTCGTGCTCTGTTGGTGGAATTGCAAATTGGTGCAGCCACCATGGAAAACAGCATGGAGGTTACTCAAAAAATTAAAAATAGATCTACGATATGACCCAGAAATTCCACTGTTGAGTATTTACCTTAAGAAATCCAAACTAATTTGAAAAGATATATGCACCCCTATGATCACTGCAACACTATTTAGAATAGCCAAGCTATGGAAGTAACCCAAGTCTCCACTGATAGATGAATGGATTAAGAAGAGATGGTACATATATACAATGGAATTATTACTCAATCATAGAAAAGAATGAAATATTGCATTTGCAATAGAATGGGTGGACCTAGAAGGTACTATGCTGAGTGGAGTGAGTCAGACAAGAGAAATGATTTCACTTACATGTGGAATCTAAAAAAATGAAACAATTAAATAACAACAACAAACAAAACAAAAACAAACTCATAGACACAGAGAACAAACTGATGGTTGCCAGACAGGAGGGCAGCTTGGGGGCCAAGGTGAGAAAAATGAAGGGATGAAGTACAAAGTGGTTGTTACAAAACAGTCACGGGGACGTAAAGCACAGCACAGGGAATAGAGTCAATAAGACGGTAATAACTAAGTATAGTGTCAGATGGGTACTACACTTTTCGGGGTAATCACTCTGTAGTTACATAAATGTCTAATCACTACGTTGTACATCTGAAACTAATAGTATTGTATGTTGACTGTAATTGAAAAATAAATAACAAATAATAAGCAAGGAAATGATTGAGAGGATCTTTCTCTGAGGCAGAACTAGCTCTCTGAAGTTGTCATATTCAAGGTTCCAGTAGAGTCATATGATAAGTGTAGCAAATGCACATTTCCGATGCCAAGTCTATTTATTCTGATGAATAAAGAATGAGGCCTGGAAATATGCATTGTTAACACGCACATGTGGGATTTCAGATGCAGGCCGCCATCTTGGCTGTGACGCCGATGACGCTGGTATAGCCAGAACGAATGGGGCACCTAAATGTGCGAGGACATGAGGCTGAAGAGCACAGCCCTCTGGGGTCGGCACTGTTGCTGCCTTGACCTATAAGGAAGTGGGGTCATAAAGAGTGCGTAGTAAACAGTTGGCAGAAGCCAGGGCCGTGGTCGGGGCCCAGAGCCACAGTGACCCTTCCAGGCCACTGACAGTCACCACAGCGGCCAGCTCATCAGCCACCACCCCTGTTTCTGATGGGTGATCACAGCAGATCTGACATTTCAAATCCACCCAATTAAATGTGCTTGCGCTTCGGAACCGGCCCGATGGTACCACGGCTGCTGACCTGAGCAGTGCAGAGAATCACTGCTTTCATTCAGAGCAACCAGGCCACTGCAAGGCCGACACGTGAGTTAGAAAAAGGCTCCTCCTATGGCTGGGTCCAGCTGGATCCTGCCAGGGGTGGGGCCACTTGGGAAACTTCGTAGTTCAGACTGATGCAGCTTCCCCCAGGTTTGGGGCTTGGGGAGCAGAACTCAGGTTGCATTTGTCCTGGCTCATGCCCTTGACTGAGTGCTTTGTTCAGGATGTAACCTCTGCAACTGTACCATGTGCCCTTTCCATGCTGCAGCACTTAATCTCCCTGCCCTTCACCTTTCCCTTCAAAGTCCTATACTTGCTGTTATCTGATAAAGTTGTATAAACAAAAAAGCAGCTAGAAAATAGGGCGCTAGACATATAAAAATACGTTTCACTGAGATTCCTGTTATGTGGAAGTCAACACGTAAAGGGCAAGCACATACAGGAAAACTGAAATCTATCCTGGGCATAATTTATCTTTGTCAGGTGTCAACAGGCCTGGCCTTTATTTGAAAGCACTTTAATTAATGAGATTACTGCCCCTGAAGCTCTTCACTGCTGAAATAAAGGAATCCATATACATCCCACGGTCTTGCATGGATGCACTCCTTCCTCTCACCCCGTTTCACATACTTTTCAAATACCAATCATTGATCATTCACTCATCAGAATTTAAAGAAGAAAAACCCTAAAATCACTCTGGATTTCAAGGGAAACAGAACAAAACATTCAGTGGTGGCTGAAAGTTGAGACCATAGTGAGGTTTCTGTTCCGAGAGATCTGTTTGTCAAACAACACACACACACACACACACACACACACAAGCCAGCACAACCACCACACACACCCACACACACACACACACACAAAAACCCCAAAACCTTCCTTTGATGTTGTTCAAAAGCTGGAGGTGGTTTCTACCCCATTTGTATTTCTAGATTTTTTTTCAGCCCCATCTGTTTATTTTCTACTGAGCAATCAGAGAGACATAGAAAGCCAGCATCTGAGGATCTGAAAACAGGTGGGATTTGGAGATAATCCGATTGGCATAATGATAAATTCTCAGAGCAGCTAGATTGGTGGATACCATCATTATTTGGCATTTAGTAGTTAAGTTTATGTACTATTTGGATGAGAGAGAATTTACTGGTAGCAAGAAAATCTGAAATGTTCAGAAATCATCTGAGTTCAATCCTTAACTGTGTGTGTGTGTGTGTGTGTGTGTGTGTGTGTGTTTTAACTGAGACATCATTTGGGGTCATTAAAAATGGAGGTGGTTCTCAAACTCTTCTAATAAATACTAAGGTTATAACATAAATCCCAGGAGAGACTTTAAACTTTCTTTCTTCAACATGTAAACATTGGATTCCGATGCAGCACATTTCAGGAAATCACACAGCACAGAATTTTATTTAAATGTTAGCTTGATTCCAAACTGCCCAAAGTGATGGTGGTTGTGTAGACTACCCTGTATTTAAAAGGTGACATATGTCCCTAAAACTGAGGGGGGGGTGGAGGATGGCAACATTACCTTGCTTTGCCTTTCATTTGACATTTTTTATGGCAAAATTTTGACATAAAGTCATCCTTGCCAAGAGTCTGAGCAACTGGCTGGTTTTCCTGGGCCCCTGCCAAAGGGCAGAGCAGCTCTGAATGACTTGTCAACACAGAGGGGCAGTGGTGACCACCATGGGAATCTACACACCCCTCTCATTATCGGGGAGCAGACACTTCCGTGTACCTGCCCACATGTGAAGGTACCGGGAGCTGGGCCCACACTCTGATGAGACACGCACCATCACCTCCAATCTCTGTGTGCTCTGCGCCCAGAGGGCCGCCGAGGCTGGCAGCTGGCACTGGGTAATGACTGGTACTGGACACCCTAACACACGACACACATTGTCTTCCGGGAAGGGTGTCTGAGAGGTGACACAAGAGACATGCATGCGTGGACAGATGCCTCCATTTTTAGCCCACAGGCGCTTAAACCTGAGTGTTAGTCAGATTGGGCTAGGTTGTGATGACCCCCGAATCTCAGCCATTAAGGAAGGCTTCGGGCACACGTCTGGACAGTCCTGCAGCGAGTGGCTGTGGAATCGGAAACACGCGGCTTCTAAGGCCACTGCAGCCCAGACAGAAAACGGGCCTTTCTCCTCAGGACCCACTAGATTCATGGCTCCCGCATAACTGCAAGCAAGGTGGGGGATGGAGGAGACCGCCTGGAGGAACTGCCCGGAGACGGCACATTCTGCAGAAACCACCCCGTAAAAGCCTGGGGTTTCACACAAAATAGAAACCAGAGGAACAGGAACTGGCCTGGTAATCACCGGAGATGAGCTTCTGGGAGCTCTTGCTGCTGGGAAACCTTCAGACGTGGAAGGCTCCACGGGGCTGCCCGGGTGGGTCTCGGTGCTGTGCGCAGGGCAGCCAGCCCTTCCTTCCTTCAGCGAGGGCTCCACGCGTGGGCGTCTGCCGAAGCGGACACCTGGCGTGGGAACGCACAGCACGAAGGAGCGCTTAGCCCTCGAGACAGCGGCCGGGCCGCCCACCCGTGTCACCGCCTGCGGCCCGCGCGGGCTGCGTGGCGCGGTCTCCCGCGACGACATCCCCACACCTGCCCACAGGAGGCCGGCGTGAGGGGGGCAGCGCAGCGTGTGCTGGTGAGAAGGGTGCCGGCTGCAGCCCGTCCGGCTCCCGGGCACCGCCGCCCCGCGTCAGTCCGCTGGTGGGCCGCCCACGGTGCGTGTCGCTGCGTTCACAGCAGGAGACACGGCGCTGAGTAAACGGGCGCCCGAGGGGGCTCTGCCCGAGCCCGGCCGGTCCCTGAAGGTCGGGAGTCCGGCCGCTCCTCGGCCCTGTCCACACCCTGGGGACGGCGCCTGCGGCCTGGCCATGACCGTCCAGTAATCGCGCTGCTTGGGAACGAATGTCATTTGCGCCGCGTCTTGAAAACGTCTCCTGCTGTGTTTCAGCGACAGCCCAGGAGGACTGAACAGACCAGTTTCCTGGCGCTCCCGCCACCCTGATTCCACAGCCCAAATATACAAGGCTCAATGCTTGAGACTTGCTGCGTTTTAAAATGAACTAGCAAACTTCACAAAGTGATTACTAAATCTTTTTTGTCACATAATTAACTAGATATTCCTTCCACAGACTGTTTTCCAAAGAGGTTATAGTTATTATTTCTTGTTTTTGTTTTGGTTTCCCCTCAGAAGCTTTCAGGGGGAGAATGGGTATCAACTCGAAGCTGCTAGTTCCAACGTGACTCCAACTGCAGTAGTGACTGAATTAACTCAGCAACTAAGATTAATTTGGGAATGGTTGAGATTTTTGGTTGGCAATAAACTACAGAATTTGAGTACCCCCTGTTTGCATATCTTAATTATATCTAATGAGATGTTTTCTAGAACAAGCAAACTTCATGCATTGTGTCTACACTTCTATATCAAAGCCGTGTTGTGCAGCTGAAAGGGTTCTTCTTGTTAATTGAATGGCTGTGAGTGTAGTAATGAGTGACAGGGTCTACGACGGTGCCAGAAGTCAGCTGCTTCTGTGTCACTGGGGCTAGCAATTTGAATATCATTTATTTATGTGAGAATAGCTGATACCAATTAAGCAAAAATGGTTCCAAATGCTAAGGACACATCCTCTAATGTAAAAGTAAATTAGCATTTATAGTGTTTGAAAACATTTGAAATGAGTGCATTCCACTCTAGCTAATGGCACTCATATCAATATTCACGGACCGTGGGATATCATTGTCCATTAAGTAGGTCTGTATTTTAGAGTAAGAAATGACAGCAAGGAAACTTTTTCCTAACTACAGAACATGTTAACACAGCCCAGGTTTGAAAATAAATGATACAGAGAGTAAAGTTTTAATTATATGAGTGTCACATGACAGACGACCAGCTGTTAGATGTTAATCTAGAAGAACATGGGAAACAAGAAATCACGGGGGATTAAGTAAAGGGTAGAAACTTCAACAAACAGATTGTCAAAAGAGCCTGTATAAAATTGAAAGAAAAAAAGGGCACCTACCAAGCAAGGTAAGACTCTTGATTAACGTACAAATTATAAAGTTGTTACGCTCCTGAAAGTGAGCTCCCACGGGAGACTCAGAGGCTGGTGTGGATGCTGTAAAGCTCTTAACGAGGATGAGGATGAGAAAAAAAGAGTCCAGTGTTTTAATGACAGATTAAGTTCCTGCATCCTTTGGAGAGCGCTCCCAATACGCTCTGGTCCTGAAAATGAAAATGCTTTTCTTGTCAAAGCCTTTGGTACAAACCAGACACTTGGGAGCCCCTGGAGGTGGCATTCCCTTTGCACTGTCTAGTGAACGGATAGGATTGTCCTGTCAGTGGCCCTGGATGAGCTCGGGCAGGAGTACTAGTTTGGTGGGAGGGTGTGCAGTGACCAGGGACGGGCATGTGCAGCGGGCCACGAAGCCGTAAACAACTAGATGAAGGGATATGCAGTTTTCATAATGCAGAGACATCAACACTAAATACAGTGAAAAAGTCACTTTGAGACCGAGACGCCATTCTGATCCAACCAGACGTTTTACCAGACATTTCATCCAGAAATGTGAACCCTCCTAGAGAGCACGAGGCAAGAAGGGATGGGTGACCACACAGAAGGAGAAAACACATGGGAGCTGAGGAGGGAGGGCCTGATTACACTGAACGGCATGGGCCTGTGAACGTCACGTTCCCGCCTGAGGGGCCCAGAACTGCGGTCTATTCATTCCCAGCGCCGCTTCTCAGCTTTCACGTGATCTATTTTTACATTATTTCCATTGCTTTGATACAAACCTACAGTGCCAGACTTAATTCAAGAGTCTACTTTAATTCGAGAAGGGAAACATGGCCAAACTTATTATATTCTCTCTAGTCTGTTCACTGGTTTCTTGTCTCAGCAGCCAGCACTGGATATGGGGAGTGGGGAGACTTCATAGCTGGATTATCCTGAGTCTGAAATTTGCCATCATCTCCTCCGTTTCTCAGTGTCAGTGAACATGTGGATGATTACTTCTCTGCATTTCAGGTCCCTTACCTGAAACAGGAAACAGGAGATGCATCTCCGGCATTAAGTCATTGGGGTAAGTAAGGTAAGTGCCTGGAAAAGAACCTGGAAAATTGGAACAGTTGCATTGTGGTTACTGTCATCGTCCTTCTGAATCCTCCGTCAACCACTGCAAAGCAGAGGATGCAGCACTGTCCCCACAAAACCCACAGTTGCATGGCCTGGCAGTGACTTCTGTGCAGACAGAGCCCAAGCTCTGTGGGTGACCAGAGTCACTATGCAACATATTCACATATTTCCATCACCTGTCTGTTCCTTAAAGGCATACGGTCGGGTTACTCTTAAGGAAAGTCATGGACAAGTGTTGTTCAGGACCTCAGTTTTTGCAAAATTCAAGTTTAAAGAAATTGAGGAGTCTTGACAAATGCCTTGGATGCAGCATTTAGTAACTAAATGATCCTCGTGTCTTGGGCAGAGACCCCAACACCCAACAATCATTCTCAGCTCATGTTCATTCTGACATTAATCGCTTTTCCTGTGTTGACCTTTTCACATACAATGTGGAGCAGGAGGAAGCTTCCAGACTGCCCAGTGCATGTTATCCGTTTGCCAAATGCAAACCACCGAGGCTCAGAGAGGGCAGGGCCTTCATGCTCAGCAGACCAACCAGCGCCAGAGCCCAGAGGCAGTGTTCTGAGGACTCACAGCTTTTCCAGCCCCATCTCTCCCTCCTGTCCCCAACGAGTCTTCCCCCAGAAGGCTCCGTGCTGGGCGGGCACAGAGCCAGCACTCAGGAAAAGGCACCCAAGTGGGCTCCTGTCTTCCTGTCAAGTCCAGGTACGCCACCCCCTCTCACTTGCTGGCCTGCCTAGCACCCAGGGCTGCTACTGAGTTTCTCTCTTAAAGGTGTATCGCTCATCTTCCCAACACAGTTTCAATTCCACGAGAGGCTGGGGGGCGGGAACCTCTGCACCGTGCTCACCGACCACAGTCTCCCGCTGACAGACTGTGACGTGACTGCTACTGTTCTGAGTGATGGATCCATAAAAGTCCTGCCAGCTCAGCACCCCCACGTCCCATGCTCCCCATAGCAAACACCAGAGCACCAAGCAAAGTCTGGCCAACAAAAATCTATGTTAGTGAGACAGGGAACACCAAGAACTGCCAAGCTTGAAATTTACCAACTATGGTACCTACACAAACCCGAGTGAAAGTGTAAATCCTTCCCTCATTCATGACATTGCAGAGGTTAGATGACCCACTAAATTACAAGCATTGTCACACTGGCGGCACACCTGTCAATGCTTAGTATAATAAATGGGTCATATTACTAATGCAGTAGAAGGTGAATGTGAGAACTGGAAGTATAACTGTTTAGGGATAATTAGAAACAAGTGTTTGTTTACTGGGCAGTGCACGCATGAATTGATTTCTCTTGTTTTTACTTCAATAATGATTCTGCCCCCCAAATGGCCTTTGCACACTTAGTGTGAAGATATACTCTTAATTAACGTGTGCACAAATGAGTTAACTATAAATAATAATACATCCTTGAGATTGAGCCATAGTTTAAGTTTTGCAACACAACTCAAAATTCCCATTGTAATGCTTTTTTCTTTCTAAGCAGAAGCAAATGTGCATTTTAAGGGAGCAGGTGCCTGGAGCCTAATGGGCGTAACTCTGTGGCCCCGTGAAGGTGGGACCAGTGGCTACCAGGAGTGTTCAGCTCAGCAAGGCTGTGATCCAGGCAGAAAGGAATGCGACTGTGGTACAAAGATTTCAACCTTCCTCAAAAGCATATCAGGGGCCGGCCCGGTGGCTCAGGCGGTTAGAGCTCCGTGCTCCTGTCTTGCGGGAGACCCTGCTCGCTGCGCCATTTGTCTTGCAGGGCGTCCGGCAGGGTCTCTGCTCCCGCTCCCCACACAAGAACGCAGGATATGGTGAGACCAAAAAGGAACACCCACGGAGCCATAGGTAGGGGAGTCATACCACTATATTCTCTCTGGCGGCACTATACTCTCACTGGAGGCTGGATTCACACTGTCCGCAAACCGCCATCCACACTTGCCAGCCCAGCCGCCATCTTCTTGCTAGCCCCCATTCTTCCCTTCTTTTCTCTCCTCTCGTAGCCACAGCAGTTATATTGTGGCCAATGGCTCACTGGTTACAGCTGACGGCCAACTAGCCACAGCTGATGGCCATGCAATCACAGTTGGCCATTTACTACCTGAGCCAGCACCTGTCTATGTGAGGCCGAGAGCCTGGAAACTACTCTCTGGGGCTCCGCCCCCACAGCTCCTAACTCCGAAGGCTGCCGGTTCGATTCCCACATGGGCCAGTGGGCTCTCAACCACAAGGTTGCCAGTTCAATTCCTCGAGTCCCGCAAAGGATGGTGGGCTCTGCCCCCTGCAACTAAGATTGAACACGGCACCTTGAGCTGAGCTGCCTCCCGGATGGCTCAGTTAGGCAGCTCAGCTGGTTGGAGTGCGGGCTCTCAACCACAAGGTTGCCAGTTCGATTTCTCGAGTCCCCCAAGGGATGGTGGGCAGCGTCCCCTGCAACTAGCAATGGCAACTGGACCTGGAGCTGAGCTGCGCCCTCCACAACTAAGACTGAAAGAACAACAACTTGAAGCTGAACATTACCCTCCACAACTAAGATTGAAAGGACAACAACTTGACTTGGAGAAAAGTCCTGAAAGTGCACACTATTCCCCAATAAAGTCCTGTTCCCCTTCCCCAATAAAATCTTTAAAAAAAAAAAAAAAGCATATCAGAAGTTAGTTCACTGTGAAACTGTTTGATTCCTTTCCTCCCTTTCCCATTCTTGACTTCCATTTGCCTTATGCATTTAAGCAAGATCAAGGTAACTCTGGGTTAATGGCAAGTGTGGCAGCTCAAATTGATGGTTCTCTCCGCTAAGTGTAAGATTTGCTATGTATTTTAAGTAGAAAGTGAGACTAAGCTCCTAAGTGTAACTGATAGACTTGCACAGCAAATCAGTGAGTAAGAGAGAACCCCAGCAGACAGATCGTGAGGGGAAGTCTCATCTTTGACAGAAACACAGTTACTTGAAGTCTTACAGCACATTCCGACTCTTACTGATGGTGGTTACCCAAGAGATCACAAACTAAGTGTCATTTTGAAAGTACAGTAATTGCTAGGGCGAATAGTTCCCCTTTTCATTTAATTCTGTATCGTTTTCTTATAGGATTTCTCCAAATGCCACGTCAGACTTAGCAGAATGCTGGTGGAAGGATATGACAGGGTTTGGGTGACCTCTTTTTATACGTCGCTTCATATGTAGAACAAACATCGCTACACACACGTGTGTCTGATGACTAACTCACCATGTCACTACTGCAGAAGATGCGTGGAAGAATCGGAATTGGTCTAAGACTGGGAGGTCGTGACAGCTATCTGAGCACCACATGTGGAGAACCAGCCCAGCTGTAGGCTACGCCACACAGGCCCTATTCACGTTATTCCTTTAGCAATTCTTTTTTCCCAAAAAAAATTTTACTGAAAAATTTCAAACATACAGGAAAGTTGAAAACATTGTATAGTGAATAACCAGATTTTTCAATTATCAATATTTTGTTATATTTGCACTATCACAGATATGTAATATATATTTATATTTTGTATACTATATAAAATGTGTGTGTGTGTGTGTGTATATATGTATCCATCTATGCATCCATCAAGCCATCTTATATTTTGATGCATTTCAAAGTAAATTGCACACATTGGTACACTTCATCCCTAAACCTTTCAGTATACAAATCAACTAAAGTTCAGAATTTCTTTGTTGATAATCTGCTTTGTGGAGAGCATTGTGCTTGGGGCTAGATACAAAAGACTGTAAGAAATGGGCCCTGCACTTCAAGTGTCATGATCTTCAGGGAGGGTGACATGTAATGGAGATTATTAGGCTCCTCTAGTAGATACAAATTCACATTGCTGTTGTTTTTATTTAAGAAGAGACGGATTGGGACAGAATAAGCATTGCACTTGGTGATTTGTTATCACTGATAATTTCTGAGATTCTAATAACCTCTTTAGAAGGGTAAGGACAGAGTGCTGGTTAGAAGGTGGACATTAAGAGACAACAGACTGAGAAAAAACACAGGCACCGAGCACAGTTGACAAGGAGACCAGAGACTGAGCCTAGCTGTGTGACTCTTGGGCAATTTACTTCAAATTTTTGACCACAAATTTTCTGTGGATGTTAAAATAGGGCTTACCTCTTAGAGATGCTGTGAGAATTCAATGAGATACTGAGATAATTCTTATGCAACAGTTAGCATAATGCCCAGCGCCTGTGTTTCACTAATGTTAGTGTAGTTCGTGTAACTGTTTTCACAACTCTACGTTAGCACAGAGATGAGGGCACTGCACTTGGGTAATCTGTATCAGTGTTAGTAAGACTGCAGCCTCAGTAGAATGGATGGGACCAAACGTCAGACTGCAAGGTGGATTTAAAAATGAGTGGGGTTGGAGTGACAGAGACACTGAGAGCAGACCTAAGGAATTACGATGGTAGGAGAATAAGAAAGAGAACACCGTGAGTTTATGAAGAAGCAGGGCTAAATCGGAGTCCACACAAATGAGGAAGACACACGGACATCTTTGAGATTGTCAGCAGGGCCCCGAGTGTGCGGCGATGAATGGAAGAGGAGCACAGAGAGGAGGAAACGTACACAAATGTAAAGTGATTTCCACACATAAAAGGAGTCAGAGGCAACGGTAACACACGCCAAGACTGTGCACACACATTCATTCTTGGACGAGCACCGAGGCAGGAAGAGATGGAAAAGAAATGAGGCCAAGTGAGAAGTTCAATCAACTGACAGCTCTGTGCAGTGGTGCCCTGCGCACTCACTCTCCCGACGGGCACTCCGAGGAGACTGCAGATGCATCGTACGTATGATCTATACACATGCAGAGAGTACGGGAAGACGCAGACGGAGAAAGCCTCCTTCACGTGAGTTGTTGGCTCTGTTTAGTCAACAGAGGAGGGCAACTAAGGCTTCGAAAGACAGAATTCACACTGTTGAGATGAAAATGTAAGTGATGGGAAAGTAAATTTCTGACAATCTGAAAGGTGAAAAGCTCCCAGATGGCTGCTGATTACTGATGTGTCTTTTTGTCTCATGGGTGGGCTCCATCTGGTATGTTCACGTGAAAACCGTTGTGAAACAAGAATACCACCCACAGCATCTTTATCTCGCTGTCTGGCCTGGCCAGCCTCTGCTGCTCCCTTCTGGTGTTAGCTCACCGGTTCCCACCTTTCCTCTCAGCCCTGAGATTCAGATGGGGATGGCCAAGTCCTGCCTCCCGAGGACACTCAGGAGACCCAATCTTAGCTAGGCAGAGTCCTAACCCCAGTCTGGGAATAAGATTTCATCCCGCAAGGCTTGCAGGAACTTTGGGGAAAGAGGTTTCTTCCTACCGGGGTTGTTAAGCTGGTTGAATGTCGACCTCACGTTGTAGGGGCTGCCACAGGAAAAAGCCTGGTGGAGAATGAAATCAGAACATAATTCTTGACAATATTGTTTCAGCATCTGGATCCAGCCATGCCTGAAGACTCTTTTGAGACTTAACAGTGACATAGCCAAGTCAGCTGAAATTTGTCATTTGCAAACAAAGTATCTTGACTAATAAGTGACAGCACAGATTCTGATTGCCAAGCCACGCAAACTCATTACATTTTCCCGCCAACCACCACCGTCTTTTGCAGCCCCGTGGTCAGTGATTTCAACTACGTTCTCATCATCTCTAGCAACTTAGAACGTCTTACTTCTTTGACTTTTGACCAAAACAATTCTTTGACAGTATCAATCCTAAAAATAAGACACTGAATATTATAAAAGATCAGACAACAGACTTTTTAAAACTTCTGTATGTTTCAGAAATACACCTTTCCTTTTCACATTTCTTCCAGGTGACTGAGTACACAAGTGACTTAGTTTATTATCTTTCATGTGTAGGATTACGTTCTTAATACGACTCTATTTGGGGTAGCACATTGAGGCCACCTGGCTTTTATACAGCTCACATTTGTACATACACATGCAATAGAGTGACAGCATTATTGTGATAAAAAATGAAAACAAGATGCAGTGGGGAAACAGAATGGTGGGCATCAATTGCACGCGAGGAAAGTATCAGATGTTGAATAGGGAAAGTAAATTTTTAGCAGATCTTCGAGAGGTAAGTGTCTATTTCCAGATATTAGGCTGTTTGATGTGGATATGTTGGGGCTAGGGAGGTGGGGAAGGTAGAGAAGGATGTTGGAGGGACGGCTTTCAGGATGATTTGCCTTGCATAGAGAATATATTTCAATAAGTTAATTTAAATTGAGTGGCTATAAAAATGTTTCATAATTTTTAGTGAAAATTTTGTATGTCAAAATGGTTTCAAGAAAAACGTAAAAATCTAAATTACTTTGAAAATGAAGGGGCTTTGTCTTAGTCCTTTTTGTCAACCTCACCACCACTGTTTGGGACACACCCCTATGGGCAGTCTTATACAACGCGGGGGAGAGGTTGGATCCCAAAAGTCATGTAACACACGCGCTCTACCCCTTTGCTGAATGTCAGCAGTAGTTCCAGAACACACTTCCTTACATTATGGAACTTCAGATTGCTGTTGTAAGAAAAATGTATGAAATGTTCAGAGTATAAAGAACGTGTTCCCAATATAGAAAAAATACATAATTATACTTAAGAGATATATGTATTTATATGTACAGATGTGAGACTGTACTACTGTATCTCTAGAACACAGAACTAGATCTCTCACAGACTAAATGAAGATTTGCTGAATTAATAAATAAACAGAAGAATGCTCTGCTGTCATTCCTGGAGTTGTGCCCTGGAACCAGTGTGTATGCAAATGTCTCCGATGAAATAGTTGATTTAGTTGCTTCTGTAATTAAACATGTTGTATGCCCTTTATGGAGACACTAATACTGAGTTTTGCTTTATGATGAATTGTGTTTTAACAAGGTAGTAGTATAATACTTGAAAACATAAGAAAACTACCTACGTGACACTCAATCTAGATAAACTCTAAGAAGTTCAATTAAAAAACACAGATGCCAAGTTTACCAAACTCAGACATAAGGATATTTGGATAGGCATGGATAATTGATCACTTTTAAAACAAGTTGTCGGGATGTTCAGCTGAGTATCAGCAGGAACAATCAGCCTTTGTTTTTGAAAAGAACCAGAGTTAGAATGCTCATATGGCCCAGTGGCCCAACGCCCAGTATGTGAGGATTCAGGGTCTAATAGATCTAAATGTGCTTCCAGGACGGTGATGATGATGGTGATGGGACACTGGTGAATCCCCTACGATCTGGCTCGCTTTATTCTGCGTTCCATCTTGCAGAGTCAGGTAATGGCACAGACGTTAAAATCAATTTTCTTGTTGACTAGATCCTGGCAGAAAGAGCTCCAGATGAATTTCAAGTGTCTAATGACAGAGTTTATGACGATGCCATTATGAAAACTGCTATCAGGGTACGGGACCAATAAGAGAACGTGTGGTGCAGAAAGCCAAGCAGCTTCGTGCCAGATCTGTTTCAGGTACCTGGGAAAATTCAGCTTGTGTGGCAGCGGGATGGCCCCGGGTGCCTGCGAATTCCAGGCTCTCTGACTTCAATTAACCTCTCGCAGAGGAAGCCAAAAAGAAAGAAACATGCATAATGACTGTTGCAAAGACATATTTCAAAGTCATTAAATGCACATTAATAATCTTGGGAATATATAATTTTGTAGGTGACAGATACTATTTTTACAGCTGTTCTTTCTAGAAAGAGTAAGTTTCTCTTCATTAAAGACTAATGAGTGACATTACATTTAAGTGCGCACATTAGATATGCTTCTTTGAATTTAATAATGGGGCAATGAGGCCTCTAATTAAATGCTCAAAAATCTCCACTGGGAGAAACAAAATAAATTTATCCGCAATTTTAAAAAATAATGGAGTCCATCTGTTATATAATAATTTTTTTAAATTTTGGATATTTAGACATATTACTATTGTACCTCTGAAAGCTTCACTCTTGATATCCTAATTTATTGGCATAACAAAGTGAATAATATGTTTTTTGTGTGTTTTATTTTTGTTTTGTTTACATTCCTATAATAGTCACTGTGGAGTAATGAAGAATTCCCTGTAACCCCTGGATTGTTTACTGAATTACTGGTATGGTTTCAATATCCCATAATAGGAGCAAATGTTTAACCAATAATTTTAAGAAAAATGTTGACAAGATTAAACACTGCTTTGTAGAAACTGGATTCTAACTAGACTCCTAATTATATAATCGTCCCCATCTCCTTTCCCCCATTTTAGACCACAGCATGTCCATTTACACTATGCTAGAATTCATTATATATTTATTAAAATATAAAATGTAATTAGTTATTAACATTTAAAAATATTAAAACAGAAGTATAACAACATTACTGGATTTTCCCCAATAAGTCACACTTAGATGAAATCATTTCTTCCACAGATACTATGATTTTAAAGTTTTTATAACTTCTGGAAAAATAAAAAAGAGCTGGCTGAAGTTAGGTGCAGGATAATTAAGGCTACAATAAATCACTGTATCACCCGGGATATTTACTGAGCACTCGGGTTTGTTCTTAGCCCCTGCTATTGTCAATGGGCATCATTTTGACAAATACCGAAGAAGAACAAAGCGAAGTATCATTTCTTAAAATGGGAGAAGATTACAATGCCTCGAAGGGATGAGGAAGGAAAAAGAAGCCACTCGCAGTCCTTTTTGATGGACTTCTATTAATAATAAAAACTTCCTCAGGAAAAGGCTTGGGAGGCTTAGCGATCTGGGATTAGATGCAATTAGACTAGACGCAAAGGGGATGCTCCAGAGCTTACGTGAGGCGGCTAATTGCTGGTGGTTGATTCCTGTATGTTTCATGGAGCTCAAGTCTAACCTACAGGCTGCTTGGGAAACAGTTTTACTGAGAATTGCTACTAAAAAGGAGCAGATACTGGAGGCTTCTTTCAGCAGACCAATGAAAGAGCTAGAGGGCAAACATACTTTTCCCTGAATTAAACTGGGAAAAGTAATTCCCGAAGATGTCATAATTTTGGGACCATTTGTGATAAATACGAAAGACACTTAGACATCCATGCATTTGTGAACAGGAAATACTTATCTTGAAATACTTTGATGATGTGGGATGTAAAAAACTAGGGATTACCTGAGAGTGAGGTTTTGGTTCCCCTCCCTTTACCTCCCCTCCCGCCTCTTCTGCTCCTTTCCTCCCTCCCTCCTTCCCTTTCTTCCTTCCTTCCTCCCTCCCTTCGTCCCTCCCTCCCTCTAAGTCAGTTTTTCCACTCATTATGTTCCACGTATTTACCAAGCACCCAGCAGTCCCAGGCACCCTGTGCTCTGAAGGTTATGTAGTGAACAGAACTCAGGCGTCTGGAACACCATAACCAAAACTTAGCATTTGACTTTGCCCTTTAATGTTTGCAACATTAATTCTTTAAGGATCAAGAGGTAATACTATGAGCACAAGAATGACATACTATATACACAGATACAGCACTAACTCACCTTATATCCAAAATATTACCAAACCAACTCCAGCTTTAGATTCAAGGTCAAGCCTATTTCTACACAAATTTTACCCCAGGTAACATGAGGAAACCTGTTTCACTCAGGCGCACCACAGTAAAGGGACAATCAGTAAAGCATGTGTGGTCCGCACTATACTTAGAATTACTTGCTGCGATTGCACGTGAGATGTGTATGCAGAACACTGACCTAGGCAGCGGGCGGCTGGGCTGTGAAACGCTGGCTGTGTCATCAGCATACAATTCCTTCATCCACTCAAGCAGCCAACAGTTCATGTGACGTCTTGGATTCTTGGGTACAACACATGATTTCTCAGGGAAGATTATTGCCGAAAAGTAGTAAGAAGAGCTCCACTAATTCACTCCACTAATATTCATTGCCAGTGACATGCCACCATGAGGCTAGCTTTGGCATTTGGTGACAAGCATAGCCTGGCATGGCTTTTGCCCTCATGGATCTTACACTCTCGTGAAAGAGGATACATATACATTACATGATCACAAATGTATTTAAAAAATTGTAACTATAACAAATTTTATAACGAAATACACAAAGCCACTAAAATTACTATTTGAGTTAGTCTTATGGTCTCCATACTTGTCAAGCCATATGTGAAAGAAAATCAACGAATCCCGACTAGAGAGAACAACGGTCATGAGGGAAGAAGCATCTTATTCCAGGCTTAGAGGTGGCCCCGCAGGAGCCCAGCTGCAGGAATGAGATTGACAGGTGTTAAGTGCTGCAGGGGTCCTGGGAAGGTGGAGCACACGAGGGAGGGGCAGAGGAGAAAGGGGGCCAGGCCTCACAGGCGGAGCCTGCCCTCTTTGTTTGCCTAATTAAGCTTATTACGTTTTGCTAGGTTTGCCCTCTTAAGTTTGCTTTATTTTAACAGCAGAAGATGTGGAATAGTTATAATTAACAAAGTAGCAATCAGTTTATGTTTGTTTTCTTTTTGCTTATTTTTAAATTTTTTAGTGTGTCAAAATATATATAAAATTTGTTATTTTAACCATTTTTAAGCATACAATTCAGTGGCATTAATTACATTCACAGAGTTCTGAGCCCGTCATCACTGCTTCCAAAATTTTTAGCACCCGAAACAGAAACTCTGTAGCCCTTAAGCCATAGTTCTCTCCATCCCCCCATTCTACCAGCTCCTGGAAAACGTAACTTAATTTCTGTCTTTATTAATTTGACTCTTCTAGGTTTTTCATATATGTGGAATTGGACAAGTTTTGTCCTTGATGTTTTCAAGATTCACCCATATTGTACCATGTTTCAGAAACTTATATATTTTTTGTGGCTAAATAATATTCCATTGCATGTATGTACCCCAATATGTGCATCTATTCATTAATGGACACACGCGTAGTTTCCACCTCTTGACTAATGTGAATTATGCTATGAACACTGGTGTACAAGTATCTGTACAGTGTCACACTATTTTGAATTGTGTAGCTTTGTAGTAGGTTTTAAAGTCAGTAAATGGTAGTCCTCCAGGTTTGTCTTTCTTTTTCAAGATTGTTTTGACTGCTTTGGTTCTCTTGGAATTCCATGTGCATTTTAGGATAAATTTTCCCATTCTGCAAAAAAAATGCCATGGGGATTTTTGTAGAGATTGCATTAGATGTGCATAACACTTTGAGATCATTTTTTTTAATTTTTTAATTTTATTTTGAGATAATTGTAGATTATTGTGTAGCTGTAAGAGGTATTTGCTAGATCCTGCATACCCCTTCACTCGGTTTCCCCCAGTGATAACAGTTTACAAAACTGTCGTATAACATCATTGCCAGCATATTGACAGTGTTACAGCCAAGGGACATTTTCATCACCACCAGGATCTCCACTGTCACCCTCCTGTACTCACCTGTATCCTCTCCCCCAACTACGCATGACCTCTGGCAAACACTAATTTTCCTTCATTTCTATAATTTTATCATCGTAAAAATGCTGTATAAATCGAATCATAAACTATATAACTTTTTGCGGTTGGCTTTTCCCCTCAGATCTGTTCATTTTCCCCAGTCTATTTTCTCTCTGCTTTGCTGGGCTAGTATCTATTGTTCTATCTTCCAGTTCACTGATTATTTTCTCCGTTCTTTAGCTGTTGAACCTATCTACTGAGTTTTCATTTTAGTTATTTTACTTTACAGTTCAAAGATCTCCATTTGGTTCTTTACAGATTTATTTCTTTACTGAGACTTCCTATATTTTTGTTGAGATTTTCTCTTTTTTTTGACTTTTTTTTTTGTTTTTTCATTTGTTTTGAGATTGTAATTGATGAATGACCATTATGCCTTCTGTAAATTTCTGTCAGGTAATTCTAACAACAACGCCGTGTAGGTATTGACAGCTACTGATTATCTTTCATCACTCACTTTGAAATTTTTCTGGTTCTTGGTGTGTTGGGTGATATTCAGCTGAAAGCCTGACATACTTTTATTCGGTTATGAGACAGAATCTTATTCAAACCTTCTGCCTCAGCGGGTTTCCTCTGACACTATACTGGTAGGAGAAATGGTGGCACTGCCTTATTTCAGCCATGACAAGTAAAAGTCTAGGTTCCCCCTTGGTCTCTGTTGACACCTGAGGTAGTGGCAACATCTTTACTGCTGGGTGGGGAGACCAGTTGCCCCCAGGGCATCCACTGACACCTCCCCAGGCACCTCCACTGAAGCCACAGGGAGATGGCCTCCGCACACTGACTGTGCAACGGCCTCTTCTCTTTCCACTCGAGCCAGTGACGAGGGCGCCTCATTACTTCTGGGTCAGGGTGGAAGTCTAGGCTCCCCATGTGGTCTCTAATGATATTTCAATGGTTGGGAAGCAGCAGACCTCCTTACTGCCTGATGGGGATGAAATCCCAAGCTCTCTAGCCAGCCTTATACCATTACTCTGGTGGTGGTAGTGGTGGGGAGGGGTTTGGAGATTCCATATTGCAGTTTGGTGAGCATGGAGGACCCACTGCACCTTTGCTGGTGTGGGTATGTGGAGCCATAGTTTTTCTTTTGTTGTTGTTGTTATTTATTTATTTATTAATTTTCCTGTGTTGTTTGGCTGAAGTACAGCAGAGATAGTCTAAAAGTTCTCTGTCTTGCTAGGCTGCCCCTTTCATGGTCCTCTGGGTTTTGAGTAGATTTATTTATTTATTTATTTATTCATTCATTCATTCATTCATTCATTCATTCATTCATTTTTCTGCACATCTTGTCATTTCCAGGTGCTAGCTTCCTCGGCCTGAAGATGTCTGGGCTGCATAGTGCAAAAAGAAAACCCAGAAAACTCACTATCATGTTGTCCCTTGGTTCCTGAGTTCCCAACCCAGTCTGCCTTCTTCTCTCCACTCTTGAGAGTCTTCTCTTGTTTGTTTTACATGTAATTACCAGGATATTCATTGGATATAGTGGGAGGAATAGGAAAATGTATGTCTATTCCTTCCTCCTGGAAACCAGTTTGTTTCAAAAAATCTTTAACGATTCTAGTTACAGCAGAGAGACAAAAAAAGATATATCAATATATTAGCCTTTTCTTACATAGATATATATATATATATATATATATATATATATATATATATATATATACATACATACATATATATGTTTATTGGGGTGACAATTGTTAGTAAAGTTACACAAGTTTCAGATGTATGAGTCTGTAATACATCATCTGAACATATATTTTAAAAAAACTAATATAACCATCTGTTTTTGTTCTAAATGTATTGTCCTACAGGGCTTTCTTAAGCCTCTATGTATTGATACAAACTGTAGGTGTAGGAGTGTGTGTGTGTGTGTGTGTACTTGTGTGTGCACACACGTGCACTTTTATTTGGGGGGATAGCTCCTTTGTTACTATTTTTCTTCCTCCGTGGGAATGTCCACAATATGCATGTGAATGTCTTGATACTTCCAAAAAGGACACTTTCGTTTTATTACACGGATCATGAATTCTTTCATAGCTTGTCTTCTCTTATGGGATTGATTTTCTATGTCATTTCTCTTTTGCCATATATAAGGCGTGCTCCTTAATCGAAAAATTGCTATTGATGTTCTCTTGTTACTCTTTATATAGTTTGCAGTTATCTTCTAATTAAATCTATCTTTTCCTGTGACATTGTCTGCATCTAATTGTCTAGTTTATTCTGGGTAAAATAAAAATATTCCTCTGACCTAACAGAGATGGAAATTTAAAAAAACAACATTGCTGTGCATGCAAATGTAACTATGTACAGTAAACAGGATAAAATTAGCTCAGGGCCTGTCCAACACGTTTAGCGTCTCTGGACTGATGCTGTCTCCATACATTGTTTCATCAGCATCTAGCGATTCTCGATATTTAGGTATCGTGTACAGCTGCTGTTACACTACAACAGCAGGGTTGAGTATTTGCAAGAGACCCATGAGGCACAGCATCTAAAATATTTACTATCTGGTCCTTCACAGAAAAATATAGATCCCTGGTTTAGAGAATTATAATTAATAAAACCTCTAGAGAAATAAAGTGAACTACACAGTACGTGTTATGTCTGAAGAACCCTGGAGTCCACATATGATAATGTATTTAAGAAGGTGTGTTTCTTTTAACACTTAATGCTAGAAGAATGTCAGAGTAATATGATGTGTTTATATGTGGAGGTGGTTTTAGACATTGCAAAGGTGGGAGAATAAAGAAGAATATCTTCTACAGCATTTTGCTTTGGCTTTTGTGGGAATGTCTCCCCTTGGTTTTTCTTCTTTCAATCTGGTAATCCTTCCATGCTTTTTCTGCAGGTGCATTTATCGGTCATTCTATCGGTCATTATATGTAGTTCCAGAAAGTCCTAGACTTTATGTCAGTCCATGGGACCATACAACTGACTTCACTTACCTTCTCCTCCTGTGAGAACTAGATGTGTCTAGCCCAGACTTCTCTTTTCAGGTCCATACTCGTATGTTCAGTTGCTTACTAGGCTTCACCACACAGAGCTATGCTAAGGTCCGTGAAACTGAACAAGTTCAAGACTCACCTCACCAGCCCGCATCTCCTCTGCCTTCATTGTGTTCTGCTTCTGTGAAGGGCCCGCTGTCCATCACACGGCCAAGCCAAAACCAAGGAGCCATCTTTTGTCTTTAGTGTCCTCCAGGTTCCTGCTTCTATTCTGGCTGTGTGCCTGATTTTTGTTTGTTTTAATTTGGCTTTGGTGTCCTTCATTAAGTGTCCATTCTTTGAATCTCCTAGAACATTCACAGCAATTAGCTCTTCAAGTATTTTCTTCTTCTTCTCTATTTTCTATCTGGGATCTCTACTTAATCTATTATCCTTGCTTTTCTCAGTTTTTCCATTTCATAGTGTCTCTTTGATCCATACAGATCTTCTGATCTATCTTGTAGTTCAAAATTCTTCTACTACATGCGATCTGCTGTGTAAAGATTTTTAAAAGTTTTTAATTTGATCACTGTGTTTTTCCTTTTTATCAGTTAATAACCAAGTTTATTGATATTCATCATCTAGAACTCAGATTAGATGCCTTTCCCTGAATAAGCCTTTTCCAACCCTGCAATATTGTTCAGGCTTCTTTATTACATACAGTTGTATTCTTTTTCTTCAGAGGCTTTATTACAGTTTGTAATTACATGATCAATAGTGTGATGATTAGTTTAATATACAGCCTTTAGCACCCCCTAAACTTTATGTCCCTCAAGAGCAGAGGAGCAGGACACTGTTTTAATTCATATCTGATTTCCAGAGTCGAGCACCCTTAGAGTGCTGACCAAAGTGTGTGAGGAAGTTGTTGGATTACATCATGTTGGTTGAGGAAAGAGTCCTCTTGTATTGAGTTAATATCACTGGGTGTGCATAACCTTAAATATATGAAACTACATGTATCAAATCCAAGGCGACCACATTTGATTCTGAGTTTGGCCAGATTGACAATTTGAAAAATTCGTGTTTATTTCACATTACTCTTGACACAACTTGAATTTTAAAAAAGAAAGAAAATGAGAAACTAAGAGTGCTGTTTAATGAGAAAATTTAGAAAAGAAGACTCACCCCATTAGACAGAATTAAAATATATTATCACATAGATACAGCACCAATTGATTCAGAGACCATCTGTTCTGCCACCTAAAGCTAATTAAATTTAAAAAAATCTGAGCAATTAACAACCATCAGCCTAAAGTCTGAATCAAGAATGATTTGATAATAAAAACTATAGCTATTACAAATACACTTAATTAGGAAGTACCTGAGTAAAAGTCTGTAAGTCTTTAAGGTAGTGTTGAAAGAGTGAGATATGGTAAATGGATATTAATGGAAAAAATTACCAAGGGGTAAATGTTACCCATTGCATCCTATTTGACTAATTAATTTATCTGGTCTAGGAAAGAACAGCACGCAATTTTAATAGTTTAAAAAGAACTCAAAATATAGTTTTGGACGACCAAATACCAACATACTTAATTGAAAAGTAGAACAGCAAACAAGACATTTCTTTATTAGATGCTAGATACCTAGTTTTTATTCCTGGAATAATCCTCAATAAATCTATGTTGATTATTTTTTAATGACATAACAGAGTTGCTGAACCTTCTGTTGATGCTATGTGGGTGTGGCAATATTTTTCATTTAGAACAGCATTTTTTTGTGTGTTCAGTGTTTACAGTTCACAAAGTACTTTGTGTTTTCACATACCTTGCTATTTGACCTTTCTAAAGCCTGTTGCGTGAGTAAAGCAGGTGGGATTAGCCTTATTTGCCACATGAAGACACGGAGACTTAGATTAGCTAATGGGTTCAAGGTTCAAGGTCACATAGATGGATGTTAGTTTAGTTATTCTGATTCTAAGTCCACTAACCTTCCTATTATGTTATGCTTTTTTCTGTTTATCAGATAATTATCATTTATACACAGTTAATAATACTCATTTGAGGAATATTATGGACAGATTTTTTTTTCCCCTGTAAGAACAAGTTGCATTAACTCCTCTATCCAACCGGGAGCTCAGTAGCTGAGCTTATGCTTTCACAAATTCTGGAAGTGATAATCCTGTTGTTTTTACATTAGCAAAATCTAGTCCAAGGACAGAGAGTCTTCAGTGTAGGGAGTGTATAGTTATGCTTTTCTAAGGCTGTAGGATATCAAAGCAAATAAGAAGAAAACAGCCTCACCTTCTCCCCAGCCCTGACCCTCAGCAACATGACTGAGTCACAGGATCCTCCCCAAACATTCAGAGTCTAGTCTTCCTGTTTGTAACCTTGAAGGAAAGACTAGAACCTGAATGTTTGGGGAGATTCCTGTGAAAATCATGCATGATGGAGTTTACAGCCACTACCTGGATGAATCTTTCAATGAGAGGAGGACAGTTTAAACCTGGAAAGAAATCAAGTGTTATGAGATCATACAGGGATAAGGAAAACATTTACTATCCGACAGTAGTGTGAACTCTTACCAGTGTAGTTAAGCACACAAAATTACCACCAAGTTTCAGCCAGTATTATGCTAGGCTGTGTAACATACAAAATAAACTAAAATCAATGTAAAATTTGATTTTAAGGAATTTATCAAGGAGTTAGCATAATTCCTTCTGCTCAATATCTGACCCTGAAAACAAACAGCACTGTTATGGCTCACACCAACCCAGAATGGGAAAAATCAACAATGATATTATCTTCTGGCATGGGCAACTGTCTTCTCTGTATTTATAATGAAACCATAGGCTTCCATTTAAAATGGCATCTGGCTAGGCGTCCCTGAGGCAGTCTCACCCAGCTCATCTCTAAAATACCTATTAAGACCCAGGAAAACTCACAACATCACAAAAAATTAAGACTGACAGACAACCTATTGCTAGAAAATGAGAGGAATTTCCACTAACTATAAAGCTGATGGAATTGGATTGTGGGGAAAAAACCAAACATGGTGGCTTCATGAAAGAGAACAGCCTCCTGCTACTGAAAACGACAGGAAGCTTCTTTCTTTCCTGGAGTCTCCTTCTTTTCTTTCTCTCTTTCATACACAGTCTGTTCTCTGTGTCTAATCTCTAGGACCACTGGCAGTCACTCGCCCTTTTTCTATATAGTTCTTGCTTTTACAGGTTATCCCAACACTGCTTGTGCCCCTTTTCACACAGCAGGAACACGGTGGGCAAAGGAAGTGAGTATGGGAGCTTTGGAAGAGGTAGGAACTGTGTCCTGGGAAGTGCACCTCTCAGGTACGAAGCAGCACGGTTCGAGGCAAAGCGTGGAAGGCTGTGAGAGGAATACACGCAGTGGATTTTCATGGATGGCTTTAATTTAGCGGGTAAGAACTCCAGGGTGTGGGATGAAAGACACCCCTTTTAATTCCAACAGAAAAGACCTGGGAGTTGGGCCAAGAACTGTGCACGTAAATTTACTTTTCATATATAGATCTGAGAAGATGATTAGATTTATAATCAAATGGACAGTAGCTGAGCCAAGGACATCCTGCTAATTGGTAAACACTTTAAACACGATAGATCTCCATTCATACCAGAAAGAAAACAAAACAACATGTGTCCCATTAAAATCTAACTGCCATACAGGCAAGGGGAACTAGAGTATCATTATGAAGCCTCCTCTGAAGAACATTTAAAAAAAGGATTTCTCAAGGAAAGAAGAAAAAAGTTAAAATAGTTCAGCTTGAATTAAACCCCAGTAAGCAAGAAAAGATGGTGTCTGTGCACATGTGAGTAGCGGGAATTGAAGAGTAAATGGGATCTGGTCTGAAACAAAAGGGGGTGGAGCTGAAACACAATGACCGAAGGCTGAGAAGTGAAGATCAAAATAGAGCGTAGAAAATTAAACTGCGAAGACAATTAAATTTTGCATCCGCGTCAGTAAAGAAAGAACTACAGTCATGTTCTGCATAATGACGTTTCAGTCACCCAAGGACCTCAGACACGAGGTGGCCCCCTAGATTACAGTGAAGCTGATGTGATGTATTAGTCTTCATAACGTCCTAGCACAGCCCATGCTGCACGCGTTTGTGGTGATGCCAGCGTAAACAAACCTGCTGGACGGCAGTCGTGTAACAGTATGGTGACCCAGTTATGCACAGTGCATACTACTTGATAATGGTAATAAATGACTACACTGTTTTGTGTATTTCCCATACTTTTATTATTTTAGAGTGCTTGCTTTTTACTTATTAAAAAACTGTGCTGTAAACAGTACCCCATGTCACACCAGCAGCAGTTTCATACATATCGTGTCTACTGCATCTCTCGATCACATCATTTTCTCTATTGCTTGATTCAATCTCATGTTGTTTTGTACGGTAATGTGCTGTACAGGTTTCTAGCCTAGGAAGCAACAGGCTCACCCATACATTCCAGTGTGTGGTAGGCTCCAGGTTTGTGTAAGTGCCTCTATGATATTCGCACAACGACAAAATTACCTAATGACGCATTTCTCAGAACGTATCTCTGTGGTTAAGTGGCGCATGACTGCACTACTGCAACGAATAAAACCATTCATGCGAAGCACACAATCGAGAATCATTTCTGAAAATAAAGGAGAAAGACCAAGGGATGAGAAAAAGACTATTAGAAAAAGTGAAGCATGTGAAAATTAGAGAATAGAGTCTAAAATAAGTATTTTGGGTTTTCTCAAAGAAATCCGAGCAATTACAATGGAAGCAATCATTAAAGAAAAAAAAAGTGATGAAAATTGCCACAACTAATAAAACTCTGAGCCTTCTACTAGCAATGCTTCCTAATGTTCCGAGAAAGGGAAATGAAAATGACCCACACCAAATCAAAAATTGCAATTAGAGTAATTAATATAAATATTCATTCTTATGCAGGTTACCCACAGGGAACAAACAACCTGAGTTGGTCTCGGACTTCTCCACTGCAATTGTTATTGCACAAAGGTCTCAGAATTTGATGGGGGAAATTTGAGACATAAAATTGTTAACCAAATACCCGTCCATATGTTAAGGCAACAAGAGGACATTCTCAGATATGCAAGTGTTTAAAATGTAATATACATAAATAATTAAAACAGAGATTTAAGTAGATATTCCAGCTGATTGAGAAAGAACTAAAATTTTTAAACTCAAGAATAAGAAAATTACAATATAAAAGATTTAATAAATTTTGAAATTTAAATAATTATTTCAAATTTTGTAAAGTCAAAAATAGTTAATGAAGGAGATGCTAAATATAATAATTTAATGTCAATAATTTGGATCTAAAACCAAATCTTCTCAAATGAACAGGAGTGAGTTTTTAAAAGGCACAGAAGTGCAGGCTTGTTAGATTTTTCATCTTTTGTAAATAGATAATAAATAAAGTGGAATAATTTCATGAAACGACAGAGAAGAATTGATTAATTGAAGTTATCAGGAAAACAAAAAAGCAATCATAAGGAATTTGAAACTGGAAGAATTACTTCCAAATCCCCAAAGATGAGAAAAAAAAATGTAAACGAAAAACAAATTCGTATAGAAAAAGACACAAAGGAGGCAAATTCCAGAGCATAAAACAATATTCACTTATGAAAATAACTATGAAAGGATTAAACTCGTCTATTAGAAAATAAAGACAACTGGATTTGGCAGATAATCCAATACGTAACTATACGAGCCACACGCAAGAGAAAAAAATAAAGATAAAATTACAATAAAATATTAAAAAATAAAGAGTGATAATAATTTACCCAGCAAATACACACTAAAATAAGGCAGTAGAAAACTATTTCAGATAAAGTAGAAAGCAAATGCATTATAAAAGATTAAAAAGGTCTTTTCACAGCACTGTAAACTCCTGGAGAATCTATGGCAAAGGAATACAAAGAAAAATATAAATGGACACATACAATTTGACGAGGAGTAATGAAAGAAACTTTGTGCTACCACATATTAAAATACTCTGCATTACAATGAATATAAAAAGCATTGATTGTAATACAAACCATTGTGTACATACCCCTAAAAAGAAAACAAAATTTTTTTTCTATGTCATCCTGTAAGATTTATTCACCTTTTACAACTGTGTATAAATGAAAAATTTTGCAAATTAGAATTAATAAATTGCAGTTCAGACATTCCTCAACCTATGATGGTTTGACTTACAACTGTTTGACTTCATGATGGTGTGAAAGCGACATGCAATCAGTAGAATCCGTACTTTGCTTTTTGAACTTTGATCTTCTCCCAAGCTAGTGATGTTACTCTCTTGGTATGTTATTCTCTCGTGATGCTGGGCTGGGCAGCATCTCCCAGCCAGCCAGGCGATCACGAGGGTAAACAACCCATACTCTACAGTGAACTGGGTTGCCAGTGGGTTTTTTCGTTTGTTTTTTGGATTTTGTGTTTTTGCATCCCATCATGTCTACAAAATGCCCATCTGTCTCCTGCTTCTGGTGAGAAGGAGAGGAAGGTGATTAGTATTGATATGAAAGTCAAGGTAATTACCCAAATTCAGGCTAAGCACGTTTAAGGTAGGCGAGGCTAAGCTAGGATGTTCGGTAGGTTAAGTGCATGAAATGCATTTTCAACTTCGGATATTTTCTGCTTACGATGGGTTTATTGGGATGTAAAGCTTTTGTAATTAAAATAGCATTATACTAGACACAATTTGTGAAAAGAGAAATGGCACAGCACATATAGTCTTGAAATAAATGTTTGCATGAATAATGCCTTAATAAACTATATAAGAACTTTAATTCATAATATGATATCTTAAAAGGAGCCTAACACACTGCCTGAAAAGATACAGAACAGTCAATAAATGGTATAAAGAAAAAAATGCATCTTTGATAAAAATGTCAAGTTATTGTTCACTGGATGCATATATTTGCTTAGACATAAAAATAATATGATAAAACAAACAAACAAAAGAAAAGTGAAATTTAAATGAACTTGGATGGTCAGCACTAAGTATTAAAACACTGGGGAAAAAACTCACAAAGGAAGTGTGTAACTAGGTGAGAAATTAAGATACCTGAACATAATAAACTTAACAAAATTAAAAGCTAAAGGCAAGGTGAGCCACATGGTATCGCTATTTTTGTGGGTTAACATGGCCAAGTATTGGTAACCTATATGTAAATTGGGTGAAAATTTAAACAATGTGAAAATGGTTAAATTAAATAAGAAACGTGGAATATCCTTGATTAATTTTGGAAAAGAAATCTATAAATTAAAATAAATACAGTAACACCCTATTAGAAAAATAGGTGAAGAACAGCAAGAGTCAATCTCTAGGAGAAATAGAAATGGTCAATACACATAAGAATATTTCAACTTAATGTATATTTATATAAAAAAGCAATAACAGGAATGTACCCAAATGTTACTTGTAGTTCTCTCTGGGTGTTGGGATTAGGGGTGATTTTAATTTGTAGGTTTGGGGTACTGTTTTGTTGTGCTTATACTTTCCTACATTTTTAAAATATGCTCGAACGAGCATGAGCTGTTCCTGGCCATCAGGAACATAAATGCCACGGCGACTGGAGAGGAGCACAGGCTCCTCCACGATGGAGGCCGGGAGCAGACTGTGTCTTTGGCTGAGGTTGGGTGAAGGGACAGTCACTTGCCTCTCCAGACTTTACCCTTTGACGGCGAAGTACATGCTGTGGAGAGGAGGATGCCTGAGGGGAACTTGCGTCGCCTTCAACATACTGACACTGAAGGCTCCGGGGCCATAACTGAGGAAGTGGGAGGAGAAAAAGTGAGCGAGACTGTGCTGACGTCACAGGCCATCTCGACTCTTTCGTAGTTTTCACACTACCTCTTATAGAGTTGATTTAAATCAAGTAGCCCATATTCTCATAATCAACTTTTTCATCTGGGAGTGATAATTGCTTTTTCTATCAGCAATCCATGTTGAGAAAGCCTTCCTGGCCAAACAAACAAACAATCTGATTACAAAATGGGCAGAGGACCTGAATAAACATTTCTCCAAAGAGGACATACAAACGGCCAATAGACATATGAAAAGGTGCTCAACATCACTAATCATCAGGGAAATGCAAATTAAAACCACAATGAGGTACCACCTCACACCTGTTAGGATGACTATCATCAAAAAGACAACAGATACATGTAAATGAGGATGTGGAGAAAGGGAACCCTCATGCACTGTTGGTGGGACGGCAGATTGGCACAGCCGCGATGGAAAACAGTATGGAGGTTCCTCATAAAATGAAAAACAGAGCTACCTTATGACCCAGCAATTCCACTTCTGGGTATTTATCCAACAGAAATGAAAACAGGATCTCTAAGCGACCTCTGCCCTTTTCACATTCACTGCAGCATTATTCACAGTAGCCAAGGTATGAAAACAACCTAAGTCTCCATCAATGGGAGACTGGATAAAGAAGAAGTAATATACATGTATAATGGAATATTATTCAACCACGAGAAAGAAGGACGTTCTGCCATCTGTGACAACATGGATGGAACTTGGGGCATTGTGCCAATTAACTCAGACACAGAAAAACAAATATTGAATGACATCATTTATAAAGGTAATTTCAAAAAGGTAAAATCATAAAAACAGAGAGGAAAATGGTGGTTACCAGAGCCTGGGAGGTGGGGAACATGGGGGAGATTTTGGTCAGAGGGTACAAACTTCCAGTTATAGATCAATGCTTTAGAATCTACAAGTAATGCATAGCATCATGATTATTACCATTAATAATACTGAATTCCATAGATGTACATTTATGAACATCACTGTGTTACAAAAAAACTTTGGTTGCAAAAAGAGGAGATGGGCTGGATTTGCCCTCTGTTCATAATCTGATAAACCTACTCTATACCATCACCTACTAAAACATATAATGGGATGGAAAATACATCCCTCATCCAAAAAGTGAGCCAAGTGCAACATGGCCTCCAGAGAGCACTGTACACAGTGAAAGGTTTAGGTTGTGTCCTCCTACCAATTACTTTTAAAAAAAATAAACTATTTCAGAAAAGTTTAGACTGATACACAAGATGCTGAGAAATGCAGCATAGCACACAGCACAAGTAACACCTGACTTCCCCTCATATCTGAGTCTCTTGGGCAGATGACTTAATTCCGTACACATCAGTTTCCTAGTTTCTAAGTTAAGAATGCTGAAAACTCCCCTGTTTCATGACTGTTTCAGAAGGAAGTGGGCTACTTTACGTGAAAACACTTTCCCTGAAAGCATTTTGGAAACTCTACAGCACAATTCCAGTATAAGGATTATCGTTTTTGTCAAAGGTCAGAATTGTGAGAGCAAAGTGCCAATTCTTCCTTCCTGACTTCAAGGCTGGAAATTACTGTTATTCATTAGTTCAATCCACATTTTAAAAAAAAGCAATAGGCAGAGAGTAGATTGAATTTCAAAGCACTTACACACAACTCATAATGATGTTTTATACTTCAGAGTAAACTGAATAATCGTTAGATATTTTGCTGCCAAAATAAAATCTAAACAGATAAAAATGTATCCTCTTTAAAATTCGTCCTGGCTAATGGTGGAATTCTACCAACACAGACATTTTCCATGGACAGACTCAGTCTTGAGCCGCCATGATCTGCTTCCCCACACACATATCACCATTTGGAAATGGTAGCCGCCTTCCAAGTGAAATGTAAGTACCTTAAGTCCCCACCGGAAAAGCCCCTTATGACGCTGAAAGCTGAAAACACTTCAAAGATGCTTACAAATAAACCAGAAAATCAGGTGAACCTAAATCAGTTAGTTTCATGTTTGCCTTTTTCCCCCTTAGAGTCTGCAGGCTTTTTCCTTTTATCTAGAGCTTCCTCATATCACAAACGACAGACTCTTCACTGCACAGTGAAAGCTTGGGTTTGAAGAAATTCTCACCAGAGTTTAGGATATGGTTTTGCCTGTCATCAGAGTAACCCATTTGTGCATGTTGTGAACAGACTTCCCGACGGCACTTCCGGCCCCAGGACAGCCTGCTCCACTCACCAGGTACAGGTCCTTCCCAGGTGCCGACATCGGCACCGTCCAGGGCCATTCTGTGGCGGTGGAAGCGTCCATCTGAGCTGTCCAGCGTGGGAACCACTAGTCACACATGGCCACTGAGCACTTGGAATGTGGCCAGCGCAACTGATGAACTTACCTTCTAATTTTTAAACATTTAATTGACTTAAAGTGAAATATAAGCCGGTGCGTGTGTCTGGTGGCTAGCATGGTGGAAGCACAGATGCAGGGAATTCTTTTCCTCTATGCCCTCAAAAACGGGAGGCAGTACACACAACCCATGTTTGTTTCACTAAAGTCTAGCTACCGTATCTTGGAACCTTTCACCAAGCATTGTCGTAGGACGGCCATATTCTGATTCTTGCAATTCCTGGAAAATCGTCATAGAAAATAAAGTACCGAATACTTTAGGATGAGTTCCCTGATTTTTAACATGGGAAAAACAACTGCATGAGAAGTTCAAGTATATCCTGTCCCTTCCTGTCCTCGAGTTGTTTTTGTCTAACGTGGACTGTTCACTTGTAACCTAGGCCCGGCATGGCAGTCCAGGGCGGCCTGATGGAAGCGGGGGAAGGTCGTGTCGCACACATGGGCAACAGGGCAGGTGATGTGTTTCCTCAGGCCACTCCTGCTCGTGCTCCTTGGGCCACTCTGACTGTCCCCATCAGCTCCTGGGACTTCTTTTTTCTTTTTAACGTGTGAGTGAATGTGAGACTATAATGTCTCCGGGCTCTTCCCTCTCTAAAGCACAGTGGTCTGACTGGCGTCTTCCAGTAACTGTGACCCCTTAGTCCTGGCTGAGAGTCTGCGCAGTGTCAACCACGGGCGACATGACCGTGGCCACCACATTTTGACCTCGCTGTGTTCGAGGCCTTGCATCGTCTTCTCACAATAACACTGAAGATGGGTAAGGCTATTTTATCTCTACTTTGCAGACGAGGAAACTGAGGCGGCCCAGTTGCGAAGGAGCAGGTGGCGCTTGGAACCCACGCAGCTGGTCCTGGGTCCTGGGTCCCGGTGCCTCCGGGCACCGCGGAGCGAGTCAGGCTGCTCTGGCACAGGGAGCATTTCCACGTCGCGATGGCTTCGACCCTTTACACCCACGGGGAACATAATGTGCTGGAACAAAATGCCTCTTAATATTTTGAATCCATCGTTCAAAAGAAAATAAGAACTGTGAACTGAAATCGATTTCCAAGGAAGCCTCCTGCGGGGGCAGCAGCGCCCCAGAGGTGAGTGGCCTGGTGACAGTGAGTGTCTGGTAAAGGTGCTGACGTGCCTTCCCAGGTCTAACTTATTCCCAGTGGTTCTCAACTGCTCTCTGCTTGACAGAATGGCAGTGCTCGCTCGCACTAGGGCCAAGGAGCCCATGCCATGAAGGGCTAGCAAATAAGCTCTACCCATAGAGACGTTGGCCATGGAAAAGTGACAATGGAGAAACACAGGAACATTGCACAGACACATCCTACATGCCACGTATTTGTCCTCAGAACTTTATGGGACTATTTTTTTTTAATATTCTGGAAATACTCTATGAAGTCAATATTATTGTTATACCTTTGTTATAGATGAGAAAATAGAAGCACAGAGTTTAAATAATTGGCCCAAGTTCACTCAAACGGTAAATGGTAGAGCAGAAATTCAAACCCACATCCATGAGGCCGGGCTGTTGCTGGTCAGCGGTCCTCAACACCTGGGACCAGAAGGCTGCCCTCATATGGCCCTGACTAGCAACTGTATTTCCATTTTTTCCCCTCCACAAGAGCTTGCCCAAGGAAAGAGAGAAAAAAAAAATCCAATTATAAAGATGAATGAGATTCAGCTCCAACTAACATGAGGAAATAAGGAAACTGGGCCTGACAGATGATACTTTGCTACATATAACAGAATGTTTCAAGTTACCAGAAGTCTGAATATTAACTGTTTTTTTAAATTTTTAAATAAAACACTTTCCTGTTTCTGATTAGAAGGAAATCAAGAAATGTGGGAAAAGCATAAGTTGAGAAATTACTCAGTTTCCTACCATGACTTTGAAACAACAAAAACGTTTCAATTAAATAGTTGGGTTTTCAGGGGCACTTACTGTGTGTAACCAATCTTTTGAGACTTCATTATCACATGAAAAAGGTTAAGAACCTCTGGAAATGCAATACTAGGTAGAACAATTTCTTCAAAGTAGTAAAAGCAACATTTTGATATATTACAATGAAGACTTCTATGAGCTATGAAAGGAATTAACACAACTAATAGTTTTAGATGTTTCAGTATATTGTTCCTCACGACCTTCACGAAAGAAGCTCTACGCCAGGAGACATACAGGGCAACCTGATTAAAAGCAAACCTTTCCAGATTTAACACAGTTTAAGGTGACAGGTAAAGGCACCCAAAGAAGAATGCATTTTTATCAGTACTATGCATTTGCTGCCTCCGAACAACCACACCCTCATCAAACCGCAGCTGTGGGACAAGCTCAACATGAAAGAAGAAACATAATTTTGTGTGTACAGATTATCGGACTTACTGGATTCTTTCTGGCCAATTCAAACTAGTTATGTTTACAATGTAGACAAAATTTATGTAGAAGCAATGTTATTAAACCAGAAAATCTTCAAGTCGACTCAGAAACAGAATAGAAGCCTGAATTGCAATGGACGCGGTAATTTGTTTCCTAAACAAACAGAGAAAGCGGGAACGACGGCTGGTTCAGCAGGAGCATGACGATCCTGATGCTGCTTCAACACCAGCTCACACACAACGGGTCAGGGTCCTGGGGTAGATTCAGAAAACCTCAAAATGCGCAAGACCCAGGCCTGCCGTGCAGGCAAGGCCCACACAAATTTAGTTTCCTCTTAGAGAAATTAGAAACAGTCATACTCTTTTGACTGTCCTCATTACATGGATATGAAAAACACGAAGGATGATGCAGAAAAAGTACCTTGCGAATTGTAAGATAAATATAAAATGTCATTATGATGTAGATCCAAAAAGAACAGGGCCAGTACCTGTAGCTTCTAACGAAGTCTGCACAGGCCTGGGGGAGGGGCGTGGGGAGGAAACAGACCCTCCTCTACTCAGTGTGTCTCCTGACATCCACAGTGAGCCAGGGAGCCACAGTCGCCTTGACCTAGACAAGCGTTTACCTGTATCTAACCTCTTGCCACCCCTCCCTCTCCTCTCTCCCCTTAGGTCAAAAGGAAAATAACAACCAGATAACTGTATACAAAGGCAGAAAGAATCATCAGTTAAGATACTTTGGAAACACGATGTGTTATTAAGGAACAAAGCTAATGCGGAAGCGTTTTATCTTTTAGAAAGTAAAACTCTTTAAAGCTGAAGTAAAATCAAGACTAAATTAAAACCCAAAGATACTGTCTGTGAACTAAGTCAACCCATTTGGAAGAACACGTGACAAAAACAAGCCTCTCTTCTCCCCAAATTAAACTGTCAAATTTGATTTCTAAAACTGCCTACAGATTGACAGTCCCGTTTTAGAAGTAAGTGTATGAAAAAATTCAGATTATTGAAATTCCTCCAAGAACCCAAATCTCAGAGAGTTGCACATTAGAGTGCATTATAAACTTTGCTAACTGACCTAATCAAGTGTGGCAATTCATAAACACTAGGTTCTGACTGGTAAAAATCCATCTTTTCCAACTGTGAGAAACCGGGGAGAGAGCTAAGAGGGTCTCATCCCCCTCAGCCCCCCTCCCAGGTCAGGAAGGAAGCCTCAGAGGAGTGTGTCCAAATGTCTGTGGCAAACAGACACGGAAACAGCTGTCCTCCCTTCCTGTAAGGTTGGCGAAGCCCTAGCGCTCTGCTCATGGAGTGTTCCAACCAGCCTTGCCTGGCATCATTATGTTCCCAGCTAACTTCCAGCGCATGGAACCCAGGGACATGAATCACCTGGTCATAACGGGGTAACATGCGTGCTGTAAGCAGTGTGTGTGCATCGAGTGGGGACACTGCTGAAGCACCAGTCCTTCCAGGCCCTTCCACCACGTTCCTGCACGGATGGGAACAGCTCTGCAGTATTTGCAGACAGCCCACCTTGGCTGAACTCTACAATGAACAGTGAGAGGCCACCACAAACACTTTTAATGCTAATCACTGGATGACTAGACACAACATGTGACCTGCTGTAGCTGTCTCTGCAGCGTGGCTTCTGATGGCAGGTAATTCTCTCAGTGCTAGCTCCCACCTACCTGAAGACTATATTTCTCATTTGGGGCACTGCCTGTACATACAGGTGTACACACACACACACACACACACACACACAGAGTCTGTGCTAACGTGTGTTCAAGTAAGTTACAGGTAAACAATTAGCTGATCAGAAGGCAGAGCGATTCATACGAGGCTGCATCACCCCTTCAGCCCAACAACTTGACATCTAACAAATACCTCAGTTGCTGTCACAGCTGTGTCTTGGTCTGGCTTTCAGGGAAGCACCTGAATGTTGGCAGCCAGCAATTATTTATATTAAAGCCTAAAACTTTCACTTTAAAATTATCTCCCTCTTTCTGAATAAGATGGTTTATAAAATAGTAAAGTAATTCCTGTAATTTATCTAATGAATTTTCAGCTGAACTCTGACCAGTTTTACAGAGTAGAAAACGATATAGCATAATTTAATTAAGAATAAAACAAACAAAAAAATTTCATAAACAAAGCAAGCATGAAAATGTGTCCAAACATATTATTTAGGTCATTATTTACTTCAGTGTGTGAAAGGAAAGAGCTCTCTGTGCAAGAAATGCTTGGGGGGCAAACAGTCAAGTTTCTTATTAAATCATATTAATTTTTGACCCTATAAAGTACACATTAAATGATCAATAGCTTCTCCAACTTGATTGACAACATATCTGCACAGCTTTTATGCAAAGACTATTGGATTTAGTGTTAGCAACTTTGTATGTAATGTGCAGAAAGCTTTTAAAATTTTTATTCTATTTTCAAAATTTCATTATGTCTGAGTGTGACTTTCAGTTACTCTTCTCCTTAGCTCTGCGTCCTTAGGACTCCCTTGGGGCCACATAACTTTTCAGAGATTTCCAATAAATGGTAGTGACAACTTATATTTATTGAGTACTTACTCAAGGAACTGGCCCTTATTTTATTATCTGATTTTACCCAAAATAACTCTAGGAGATTACAGTCTGCACTTTACTGATTAGCAATCCGGGGTACAAGTAAGTGTAAAAGACCACACCGCTAGAAAATAGCAGACCTAGGATTTGAATCCATGCAATGCTTCCAGAACCTAGTTTTGATAGCTCTTTTATCCTGACCTTGATATATATTGAATCAGACTTTTAGGTAAAGAATCTTGTTTTTACTAAAGCCCATCAACTGCTGAACTCCGAGTGGGTTGGAAGGATTTCAGAGATTGAATTGGCTTCTATTTGAATAGAATATGACGAACTCCCACCTGGCTGGGGAGATGAAGCGGTTTTCCAATTTCAAATAAAAAATAAACAGGATTGATGTTGGTTTGGGTGCTTTCTCCTACCTTCCTTCCGGGATTCAGGAAAATGTGGTGATGATTTCCATCTCTCCTCTGGCCTTGGATTCAACAGGTGGGGCATCCCAACATCCCTGTGTAAATACAGCACATAATTATTCCACAATGACTTCAGCAAGCTCACAACTTAAGAGTCCTTCAGAGGTCCACATCCACATAGCTATTACTCGTGGGCATTTCTTAATGTGTCAGGGACAGGTCTGCACCATTCTTCTGAGGGGGTTTAGGTTACGCCAGGGCAGCTGACGTGTGCTCAACCAGGCTGGCTAATTCAGTAGGTGGCACCCTTTCCTTCTATCTACAGATCTTGAAACAAAGCCCTGACTTAATACTGGGGAAACTGCTATTAGTGCCATTGTCCATGAAAAAATGTAAATTAGATGCCAGGGACAACTGTTTAATACTCAGATGTTTTTCTTTATTCTCTTCCCTTAAGAAATAGCGTTATTAAATTCTAAACAGCAGCACATTTACCAGATTATCTGTAAAATCGAATCAAAATTATCTGACTCTCTACTTCTCTTTAGTTTATACCATCATAGAAAATGTATGCCATGTTCCACCTCCAAATAGCTATTCCAGTTATTAAATAATAAAATACGTTGAGAACATTTGGGTAGAAACATTTAATTTCAATAACATCGAATTCTAAAATGAGACCTGGACTATTTTCTTTCCGTTCCTTTTTATTTTACACATCTATGAATGGTCATCTGTTGCTTTTGAGTTAAACAAGAATATGGACAACAGCAATCATCATTAATTAATAATCATCTAATATCGCTATTATGCACGGCTAAGGCACATGTTTCTTCCAAGGCATCTGGAATTTACAATGTTTTGCCTTTCAGTGGACTTTGAATGTCATATTGTGGTCCTTTGACCAGCGGTGTCTGTGTCACTGAGGAGCTCATTACAAGTGCCAATCTGGAGCTCCACCAACCCCTTTCTGAATTTCTAGGGATCCGAAATCTGTATTAACAAGCTGCCAGAGTTTGAAAAGACTCCAATGCTGTAATGAGGCCCATCAGCACTGCTGGTGAAACACCAGGTGAAGACGCAGTCTCCTGAGGCGCTGCACCTTTACTCTTAACTTCCTCTCATCTTCAAATGAAGCTTGAGAGTCACCTGCAATCCTTAAAATGCTTCCAGAACCCATTTTGTGAGTGAATGAGCATGTGGCCCACCTCCTTTTACTAGGATTCCTCAGTAGCTCTGTGACTTTCATATGCATAAAACAAGGGATTTTTATCATGTTTTGAATATGAAGCCTTTTTTTGTTGTGAAAAGATTATACCTTAAATCCCTTGGAATATGAATATATATATATATATATATATATATATATATATATATATATATATGAAATAAAAAATATCTTTAGAATATATCAGTAATCCACACAAAATAAATGAGGATTATCTAAACAATTATTTCTCATTTCTGGGGAGAATATTTGACCCCATTTTCATTTACCACAGGCGACCTAACCAAACAAATCCACCAATATGTACAATTTTACTATACAATAAGTGCATTGAATAGTTGTAAAGAAAGTTTGATGCTAAGTTCTTCAAATTGATTTAGAAATAATGATAACATACAACAGGTATTGATGCTATCGCTGGCATCAAATCAAATCACTAGCACAAATTTATGGAGCACCTAACATGTCATGTGGTTTTCAATATCCTGAAGAAAAGCACCACGGGAAACAGTTTTTGTCCTGTAGTGTAATCCCTTCTTGTAATTTGAGGTACAGGGCTCGCCAAGATCTTTGGTCATTTTCCATCTTAGATACAGCAAAAAGTCTTGGGAGCTTTCCAGTGAAAAATAGGCTCATAGGTAGCAAAAAACTAAAGCACAAAATAGATTGTTGCAAATGTATTGCTAGCAACATATAGGAATCTTCTTTCATATCCCGATGAGAGAGGAATGTGTGCCTATATGTGTTTCGAATATAAATTAAGCCTATAGAGGTAAACATAAGCCTAGCATTTTTATTATGCTTACCTTGACAGTATACCGATGATATTAAAATAGCACAAATTCACAGTATATACAATAAAGTGTCTCCATCCAATAACATGTAGGGAGATGCCATTACATCTACACCTGTTCCAGAAACCAGGTTCAATGATTTCAGTTTGACTTGCAATGTGTTATATGTCTTAAAGTATAGCTATTGGGGAATGATGTGTTAAAAGTTCTGTTAATGGTAATATGTAATGCTGCTCATTGCAGGATTAATCTAAAATGTCATAAACAACTAAAATGATAATGTATTTATAACTTCATATATAATGAAGAATCAACAGTAGCAGAAAAGGAGAACATCAGCTAACTCAAGACAATATTAACAGTGTAATGATAACAAAGCCTCCTTCACAACTGCTGCAATTCCAGCTTTTCTTGTTCAAAATGTTGCCAAATGCCACGAGGCAGCAAAAGGTCTTAACAGAATACTGACTTAGAGTCTTCAATAAACTCTAGCATGCCGATGTTAGTTTCAGAATGCCAAATTATAGTTAAATTTACTAGTGCACTTGTTAGGTTGCTGGTAAGAACCCCTTAGTTGTACTGTACGAAGGTGAAAGTCAGTGGGATTACACATCATTCACCTGTAAGAACCGAGGGCAGAACTTCACATCTTTGTTTCATTCAGTTCTGAGCCCATGAAGAGGACTTTGCATTGTAGAATCATATCTATTGAGGGAGACGAGATATGAACACTAAAACTAAAATCCACCAGAATGGTATGATAAAGGTGACAGCAGAAAGGATGTGCTATGCAGTATGTACATAAAACTAAATGATGATATAATAATGCATATTAGTAAGAGTTCAGACCACAGAAGTCATTTCAAGATGAGATGTGGAGGCTTGAAACTGGACCTAAATGGTATGAAACATCCAGAGAGTAAAGGAGGAAGAAACAATCCTGACAGTTAAATATTATGAATCAATGTGCAAAGGCCAAGAATATCCAATTACTGCATTTAGACTATTTGATTATTTTCAAAATTGAAAAATATGTGGAAAGGTACATTAATTATAAATATCTATTATTTGCAAGGGTGAACATCGAATTACAAAGGTACATGGTATTTTATCTTCGATGATTGTGGATTTATTTTCAATGATTTTGGATCCTAGTTATATTGAAATTTTCTCATGTGTTCTCATGACAGTGGAGAAGCTTTTTCAAGGTTGCCCAATTTGGGTATTTCATCATGAATAAACATGACCCTTCCTTATCCGAGCAATAGACTATTCTCCCAAACTCACCAATTTACTTAAATGTACCACAAAATTTGGGTTTTCTTAGAGATTGTCATCCAAGTCAAAACATTTAATGCTTTTTTTTCCACCTAGTGATTCTACAAATTCTTCTCACCATCACCAGAATCCCTAATGAGATTCAGGATGGCATGAGCATGCACAGGCATCCAGGAGCAAAGGTTTCTCTGGGTTTATAGCTCTGTGTGGAATTGCTGGAGAAATGTGAACGTTCAACATCACGGTGTAAGGCCGAAAAGTTCTATACTGTGACTGTACTAATTTACACTGGCACTATTGACTAAAATCTTTGTATTTTTTTATTGGCAAAGTCCTTCAAACAGTGAGTATAACATGGTATCTCACTGTTAGCTTAATTGGCATTTCCACAATTATGAATGAGACTGAGAATGCTTTCATATGTTCACCTTCATTCGTGTTTATCCCCTGTGTCTTCCATGTCTGCTAGTAACATTTGCCTGTTTTTTTATTGGGTTGTATTTTTTTTATTGACTTGTAGAAGTTCTTTATATATCCTTATATACCCTACATAATTCCTTAGATGTGTTGAAAATATCTTCTACTGTTTGTGAGTTGACAGTGTTTCACCTTTAATATTTACTGCTTTTTGTATCATTCAAGAAGTAGTCCCCTAGCCTAAACTCATAAAGATTTTCATTATATGTTTTCTGAGCATTTTATAGGTGACCTTTCAAATCTAGGACATGAAATTGATTGTGGATATGATTCAGGTAGAAATTCAATCCCTTCCCATCACTTTTTTTCTCAGTAGCACCACTCCCTGTTGATCTGCAACACAACTTCTGTCATTTTGTCAAGTTTCCAATTATGTATCCGTCTACTGCTGGAGTTTTTATTTCGCTCATCTGGTCAGTTTGTCTTTCCCTGCCTTAATACCACATCTTAAGTACTATAGCATTATAATTAATCTTGATTTGATTACTAAGTCTCTTCACCTTGCATGTTTTCTTTAAAACTACCCTGGCCATTTTTGGCCCTTTACTCTTTTACTTAAATTTACCAACTTTTTCATGAAAAATTTAATGTGATTTTAACTGGTATTGCCTTGATATATAGTTTAATTTAATGATGATGAATTTTAGGATTGGTAAAGATGTTCTGTCTCAATTTTTATTGGTTCTTTGTTCATGTCTTTAAAGAATAATTTTCTCCTTAAAATTTCTGGGAATTTAAAAAATATTAGTGGCCTGAGTATCTTTCTGAGCTATTAAGATTGACATTTTACTTTTAATTTCATTTTTAAAAACATCTTAAATCTATTTCTTACATCATGTGTGTGATAATTCAACACCTGTCGTGTGAATAGGTCTAATTCTGTTGTTACTGTATCTGCTGTTTCTTGATGGTGTAGCCAGTATTTTTCATTTCTTTTTAAATCATGAGTTTATATTAACTGGGACTTTGTGTGTGGGAATGTCTGAGGCCTGGATTCACAGTGCAGTGCTTCATTATGCCCGTTTCCCCGAGGCACCGACAACCTAAAACCTCTGAGTATGAATTGTCTGCTCGGGATTTTTCAGGTCACATGGGGTGATATGAATTCTGGCCCTAAAACTAATCAGAGTTTTGCTTTGCTTGCAAAATTTCAGGAAAGACTTCCCATCCTCCAAGACCTTACCCAAGGCTAAGATGAGTATATTTTCCTAACATTTCTCTTAAATGGTGGGCTTTTCCTGGTTCACAGTGGGTCTGGCCTTTGGGTGTCCAGTCTTCAGCTTGAATACCTAATCCTACATTGCACCATGCATTGACGCTAGGCTTTATCTCCAGGACAAGCTCTGAGGTACTTTATAAAGAGTCATTCTGGGAAGGGTATGTCCGAAATACAAATGCCAGTCAAATCTCCTGATATCTCGTCAAAACGCAGCTTCTGCAGGTCTCCAGGAGGGTCTGAGATCGTTTTATTTCGGACAAGATGCCAGGTGACACGGCAGTTGCTGCTCTGAAGGGCACACTCCAGCAGCAAAGCTCTGGGCCACTCGGGATGGGCGTACGTGACGAGGGCAGCTGCCGCTCCACACCGGCCCAGCTCGGCTCATTTGCGCTTCTGTGTTTTTGAGCCTTGGGAGAGTTTCTACACTTTCCTGCCAGCTCATGCGTGCACTTAAAATATGTTTCAAATATTTTTTTAATTGCACAGGTTTAAGTGTTTTCTACTAAGAAGAGTTTTAAGGAATGAAGCTGTAAAAAGTGCTAATTTTTTTAGGCTTTGCGTGTAGACTTTGAAGTGTGTGTGTGTGTGTGTGTGTGTGTGTGTGTGTGTGTAGGTTTAGACCTTTGGATGGGCTTGCAAAACCAGAGCTATAGCTAGTATTTATGCATTAGCTCAGCAACAACAGAAAATTTTAAATTCTACTTTTATTTTGTAGATTGTCTACAAAGCAAAGTCTGGAAAATAGCAAGCAGTTAACAATACACATTAGAGTTCTTAAGATCTTACAACTTGGAATCAGAAATACACGGGTTTCAGATAAGTCCTGCTATGTTAAAGCTGTGTAACTGCAGAAAAAAATACTTGTCTAAGCCCTAGTCTTTTTATCTGTAAAATAAGTTTAAAGGAATACTCACATTAGAGGGTTGTTGTGAGAATTTAATCATATAGTAAAGCTCAAATATGGTAAATGTTTAAACATATATCCTTTTTAAGACACATAAGAATGCTTAGCATAAAGGGACTATTGTGATTATATTGAGGAATGAGTAAGACAATTCCTTTTTAAAAGAAAAAAATGCCCTCAAAATTATAATTTGAATAATGACTTCAGAATTATCCATTAGGTTCACATTTCTAGACCTGTGTTGTCTATTAGTAGCCACTATCTACATGTGGCCATTTACATTTAAATTAATTAAAATTAAATTAAATCTGAGATTTACCCTAGCCATATTTCAGGCTCACGGCCACATACGGCCAGTCGTTGCCACATTGAACAGTACAGATATGGAAGATTTCCACTACTGAAGAAAGTTCTATTAGATGGACTGTCAAGACCGTATAGATGAAAATTATTCAGTTGATAAATATAGCATACAAAAGATTGTACTAGCTTTTCATATTATTTAATTACTGGCCTGCTCCAGTTTTCTTCCTGAAATGACTGCTTTTTGTTGTTGTTACGTGTTTGTTTTAAAATGGACTCAATGATTAGGTTTAGGAAAAGAAAGCTTAAAAAATAAAGAGTCTGAAAAAAAACACAAAAAAGAAACCCTCTCACTCCTTCAGAAGTGAGACTAAGCCCCGGTTTCTATACTGTCATCTAGTTTTGCTGAGGCAATTCTTTTTTCTTAATGAGCAATGGTGACTTCAGGGGAGCACCGATTTGTATCACTTGGTCACTGGACCAAGAAGCAACAGACATATTTATAACACAGTGTAAACAGGCTCAGAGCAAGATATTTAACTACAATGTCAGCATATGACTAAAAGAAAGGTAACCTAAAACCGAGTAGCGGGGAAATGTCTGAAGCACTCATGCAGCAGGAAGTGGCAGGAATGAGGAAGGGAATTCCTGGTTGTGTTTTAGCAAAACAGCTAATGAATCAAGTTCAGGGCATTGTTACCAATTTGCCCTCAATGGCAGGGAGCTCTGGGTTGGTCATGATGTAATTCCTTAAGGAAAAACAAACAAACAAACAAACAAACAAACAAAAATAAATTTGGGAAATACACAGTTTAGAAAACATGGCAAGGTGACTATTTCAGAGATTTAGTACGTTGAGGGGAACGCGGAGGAAATGGATCTTCTTCTCACAGGAAAACAGTACATTTCTTGGTGATATAATTAAACAGTTAAAATGGGAAGGGGGCCAGATGAATAAAATTGATCTTTAGATCATATTCACACTGGGACAAAACATAGCTGCTAAAAAGGAGGAAAAGACACATTATATAGTAGATTAAAGAAAATACTGGAGAGTAACTAGATTTGGACAGTGAAGTTCATAAGACAATAGCATTGGAACAATTCCAGCCGCTGGATGTAATCATCACAGCTATTTGATTGGAAACAGTATCAATAATGTATTCAAATAGTCCTGAGCCATCTACAACAAATAGAGGAATTCGTCAACTTAATCTAATTCACATCTCCCCCAAAGATTGTTTTATCAAATGATGCAATTTTCAACAGCATAAGAACTGGAATTTGTTATTTCAGTGATATCTAGCTATATTCAAATATTCATTATTTTGACGAGAATGAAACTAGCAGTATCAGGATATACTATGTGTGCTGATTTATTTTTAATTTCAAACAATTAGTGATGGAGAGACTCCAGGTTGCAAATGACTTCACTGAAACCCGAGCACCATGTTCCTGGAATTCAGGAGATGCTCAGTAAGCAGGTGTTGGACCAATCGATATGGCCACTCTCACTCCATCTGTCATGGGAAGAACCGAGACCCACAGAGGGCACAGATGTGTTCCTTCCACAAAGTGTTCCTTTCAAGAAACTTAGCTATGGAACTAGCAAGGTTCTTCACAATTGTGAAGCATACATATAGCTTAAAGGAAACTGCCGTTACATTTTGAAAGTCTATTTCATGAGAAGAACTGGGTTTACAGCCATTGTGGTTCTTCTTGGAACTATCTCATTTTTAAAATATACTTTACATTGGGGCCTGTGCTAGTCTAACTCATCTTTACAACTATTCCTTCCTTCTTCCCATATCATCATTGTGTATCTGTTACATACAACAGTGTGTATAATACATGCCTGTTTATTTAATTGAAAAAAATTGCATTGCAAAATGATCCTCAAAAGCCACTGTAAAGCAAGTTGGCCCTTTCGACAAGTTAATCTACTTTAAGTATGGAGATATATTATTAAATAACCTTTGTGTGTCTCTAAAGGGGAAACTACCTGATACTCAAACATAATTATGCACAAACTTCCCTTGACAAACAAAAGTGCTGTCCAATGACTAAATTAAATCAGAAGACCTCATGGAAAAAGAAAGTAACTCAAAAGAAGTCAATTTTCAAGGCTCCAGATATGCTTGTTTTATTTTATTTTGTGTACTTATATCTTTTTTTTTATAGACTAAAATATCGGTTGTAAAAGATTCTCTGGAAATTTTAATCAGCAAATGCCCAAAGTGAATATTCTCATTTTAACAGAGGCCCTAGGTTTTGAGAAAATTGTCCGATCTCTCAGCTTGATTCAGCATGCAGATACTGAGTTTAATTCACTATGAGTTCATGAGAAAGTTTAACAAAGACAATCTGTTTTATGATTTTGCAACAAATATTTTTTATTGTTCCCATAATCTCATCCAATCAAGAAAATGTACTGGGTTTCACGTTCTGTGTCACTTCGTCATTAGTATTGACACATAGGTGACACAGTAGGTGAAGAAGAAACTCCATCGCTTAATATTCTGATTTACTAAACAAATGAAATGAAGTATATTATTATTTCATCTCATCTTAGAAAGAAATATGTAGTAAGATTTTCCATAATTTTCTCACCAGGAGTATGGTCTTGATAGTTTATCTTATAATACAAGCATACCTATGAGATATTGTCCATTCTATTCCAGACCACCACAATAAAGTGGATACTGCAATAACGTGAGTCACACATTTTTTTTTTTTTGGTGGGGGGCAGGGGTTCCAAGTGCATATAAAAGTTATATTTAAAGCACTATACAAGTTTAATGCCAGCCCCATCAAAATCCCAATGGCATTTTCAGAACAAAATCACCAGATTTGTATGAAATCACAAAAGACCCCTAATAGCCAAAGCAATCCTTAGAAAAAAGAACACTCCCTGACTTCAAATTATAGTACAAAGTGACAATAAACAAAACAGCATGGTATTGGCAGAAAATCAGACACACAGACCAATGGAATAGAATTGAAAACCCAGAAATAAGCCCACATATATATGGGCAGATAATGTTTGACAAAGGAGCCAAATACATACAATGGTGAAAAGAAAGCCTCTTCAATAAATGGTGCTGGGAAAATTGGAAAGCCATGTGTAAAAGAATGAAACTAGACTGCTATCTGTCACGATATACCAAAATTAACTCAAAATGGATGAAAGATCTAAACATAAGACCTGAAACAATAAATTGCATAGAAGAAAGCATAGGTACTAAACTTATGTACCTTAGGTTCTGAGAGGATTTTATGAATTTGACCTTAAAGGCAAGGGAATTAGAAGCAAAACATAATGGGATTATGTCAAACTAAAAAGCTTCTGCACAGCAAAAGAAACCATCAACAAAACAAAAAGGCAACCAACCGAATGAAGAGGAAGATATTTGCAAACAACGTCTCCTATAAGGGGCTAACATCCCAAATACATAAAGAACTACAACTCAACAACAACAACAACAAAAAACACACAAATAATCCAATTAGAAAATGAGCAGATGACCTGAACAGACACTTCTTCCAAGAAGTCTATAAATGACCAACAGATACATGAAAAAATGCTGAATGTCACTAGTTATTAGGGAAATGCAAATCAAAACCACAATGAGATACCACCTGTTAGAATGGCTATCAACAAGAAGACAAGTACTAACAAGCGTTGGAGAGACTCTGGAGAGAAAGGAACCCTCATACACAGCTAGTGGGAATGTAAATTGATGCAGCCAATATGGAAAACAGTATGAAGGGTTGTCAAAAAATTAAAAATAGAACTACCATGTTACCCAGCAATCCCTCTTCTGTGTATCTACTCAAAAAATCTGAAAAGATTTATCCGTAAAGATATATGTACTCCGATATTCACTGCAGCATTATTTACGGTGGCCAAGACATGGAAACAACTAAAGTGTCCTTCGATAGATGATTGGATAAAGAAGATGTATATGAGTATACACAATGGAATACTACTTACTCTGCCATAAGAAAGGATGAAATACTGACATACTGCCATTTGTGACAACATGGATGGATACTGAGATTATTACGCTAAGTGTGATAAGTCAGACAGAAAAAGTTGAGAACCATATGACTTCATTGATACAGGGTATATAAAACTGAAAGCAACAAATGAACAAGACAAACAAACAAAAACTCATAGACAGAGACAACAGTTTAGTGGTTACCAGAGGATGAGGAGGGGAGAGGTAGAAGAGGGTAAAGGGGGTCAAATACATGGTGATGGAAGGAGAACTGACTCTGGGTGTTGAGCACACAATGCAATATACAGATGATGTATTACAGAATTGTACACTTGAAACCTATATAATTTTATTAACCACCATCACCCAATAAATTTAATAAAAAAGTTATGTTTATACAACAGTGTAGTCTATTAAGTGTGCAATAGCATTATGCCTTAAAAATGTACTACCTTAATTAAAAAAACACTTTATTACTGAAAAATGCTAACCATTGTCTGAGCCTTCAGCAAGTCACAATCTTCTTGCTGGTGGAGGGTTGGCCTTGATGCTGATGGCTGCTGACTGATCAGACTGCTGGTTGGAGAAGCCTGGGGTCGCCATGGCCATTTCTTAAAAAGAGACAGTGAGGCTTACACATTGACTGACTCTTCCTTCCATGAATGTTTTCTCTGTAGCTTGAGATGCTAGTTGATAGTATTTACCCACAGTAAAGCTTCTTTCAAAATTGGAGTCAGTCCTCTCAAACCCTGACATTGCTTTATCAATTAAGTTGATGTGATATTCTAAATCCTTTGTTGTCATTTCAAGTCTTCACAGCATCTTCACCAGGAGTAGAGTCCATCTCAAGAAACCACTCTCTTTGCTCATCCACAAGCAAATCCTCATCTGTTAAAGATTTGTCACAAGAGGGCAGCAGTTCAGTCCCCTTCAGGCTGCCCTTCCAGTTCTAGTTCTCCTGCTGTTTCCACCACGTCTGCAGCGACTTCCACCACTGAAGTCGTGTCCCTCAAAGTCACCCGTGAGGGTTGACATTTGTTCCAAACTCCTGTAATATTGATATTCTGACCTATTCCCATTAATTACAAATGTACAATGGCATCTAGAATGGTGAATCCTTTCTAGAAGGTTCTCAATTCACTTTCCCCGCTTCCACCAGAAGAATCACTGTCTATGGCAGCGACAGCGTTATGAAATGTATTTCTTAAATACGAGGACCAAAAGTTGAAATGACTCCTTGGTCCACGGGCTGCACAATGGATGTGGTTAGCAGGCGTGAGAACTACATGAATATCGCCATCCGTCCCCATCAGAGCGCTTGGCTGACCAAGTGCATCGTCAGTGAGAGGTCATGTTTAAAGGAACCTTTTTTCCTGAGCAGTAGGTCTCAACAGTGGCTTGAAATGCTCAGTGAACCACGTTGTAAGCAGATGCGCGTAAGCAGAGGCGCTGTCATCCAGGGGTGGTGGCTCCATTCACAGAGCCCAGGCAGAGGAGATTTACCATGATTCCCAAGGGCCCTGGGGTTTTCAGAACGGTAACAGCCTTGGCCTCCACTGAAAGTCACCAGCTGCATGAGCCCCTTACTGGAGAGCCAGCCTGTCCCCTGAAGCTCTGAAGCCAGGCACTGACTCTCGTCTGCAGCTATGAAGGTCCAGGTGGCACCTTCTTCCAATATAGGGCTGTTTCATCTACACTGAAAATCTGTGTTGAGTGCAGCCACCACATTCATTATCTTACTAGACCTTCTGGATAACTTGCTGCGGCTTCTCCACCAGCACTCACTGCTTCACCTTCACCTTTGATTTTATGGAGATGCCTTCTCTCCTTAAACCTCACGAACCAACCTCTGTGAGCTCCACACTTTTCTCTGCAGCCTCCTCAGCTCTCAGCCTTCACAAAATTGAAGAGGGTTGGGCTTTGCTCTGGATTGGGCTTTGGCTTAAAGGGATGCTGTGGCTGGTCTGATCTTCTAACCAGACCCTAAAACTTACTTTCTTTATACCAGCAATTAGGCTGTTTCACGTTCTTATCATTCGTGTGCTCCATGGAGCAGCCCTGTTAATTTCCTTCCGGAACTTTCCGTTTGGAGTCACAACTTGACTCTTGGGCACAAGAGGCCCAACTTGTGGCCTCAGCCTTTCTCACTAAGCTTTACCCTTTCTACTTTTTTTAAAATTTAAAGTGAGAAACATGCAACTATTCCTTCCACTTAAACACTTAGAGGCCACTGTAGGGTGATTTATTGGCCTAATTTAAATATTGCTGTGTCTCAAGGAATAGGGAGGCCCAGGAAGAAGGAGAGAGAGATGGGGGAAGAGCCAGGCGGTGGAGCAGTCAGAACACACACAACATATCCACTAAATTCACGTGTTACATGGGTGTGGCTTATGGCGTCCCAAAGCAATCCCAGTAGCGACATCAAAGATCAGTGATCAGAGATCATCATAACAAATAGAATAATAATGAAAAAGTTGGGAATATTCTGAGAATTTCGAAATGTAACAGAGACACGAAGTGAGCAAATGCTGTTGGAAAAATGGTGCCAATGGACTTACACGACACAGACTTGCCACAAACCTTCAATTTGTAAAAAACACCATATCTGCAAAGCGTGACAAAGTGAAACACAATAAAAGAAGGCATGCCTGTATTAAGAGAGGCTTTTTTCCTTGAGGTCTTGCACCATCAAATGTAAAAAGCCTTTTAACAGTTTCATCGACTTGTTAGTTTTCACATGCTATAAAATTTTTTCTCTATCAGGACAACAACAAAATTCAAACCATTTGAAAAATTATTGTGGGCTTCTTGGGGAGAAGTATTACTCTAAGAAAATGAAAAAGGTGCGCACTGTTTCCTGCGGCTGGAAGAAAGGGAGCCATGTGAAGGCCGCCTGTGCGTGATGACCTGGAGTCTGGGCTGAAGGAGGCAGGCAGGCTGCCGAGCCACGGAGCTGGGAGGCTGGTGTCTGGGCGCGCAGGGCAGCGTGCTGCGGGGCCCTCCTTCCATCTGTCCTGAACACTGCCCACACATCCCACGTCACACTCTAACAACACACATGGTAGGTCCCCCAGTTCTCTTAGCTCATCTGCTCACATGTGGCTGGTGGGGAATCACATCGCTGAAGCTGATAATGTGAATACAAAATATTTGGAGACAGCTGCATATTCAGTAGCATGTTACTGGTCAAGGATCACCTTTGGGAACAGTGAGGATCCACTCAGAGGACCCAACGAGGACATACAGAATATTTTAAAATTTGGTGTTTCTCTCATAAAGTATCAATCCATTTTGATAATACATTGAATGAGTAATTAAACTGCCACTTATTGTCACATTTCCAACATCTCAAGTGCCTTTCAAATGCTTCTTTTCAAACTTCCAATTGTCCATCTACATACGTGGAATACTACTGTAAAAATCAACGTTAAAAATGTGGTTACCCTTATCCCACTGTTTATAGGTATCCCCTCAAAAATCATCAACGATTTAAAATGTGTCTGTTACAATGGTTTAAGTGAGGAAATAAGCATACACTCTTAACCCCTGTAAAGGCAAAATCTCAAGGTGGCTAAACGGTAACTGAATTTTAGGAACCACTTCAGATCCCTTTATTTGGACCGAGGACTCCTAGCAACAGGTTATATTTTGGATATTTGTGCAAAAGGCTACGTACATCACAGAGTCACAGAGACTCAGAACTTCACTCAGGCACTATCAGCAGCCAGAACGGCCGAGTTTTCCTCCCCAACCCTGACTGGACAGTGCCGTCACACACAGCATGGTCTGACCATGTCACACGGGTGCCTGGCACGCTTTTGCATTTTTTAACTTGCTTTTCCATTGGGGTAAATTTATTGACTGTACCTGCATTCTTCCCCTTTACTGCCAAGCCCTGCAAGAGCCTTTCTTAGCCCATCAGAATCAGAATTGATACACTTTCCACACAGCTGACCTTTTCCTTTAAGAGTAGACAAGTGATTTGGTAGATTCAACACATGATCTGTAATAGTCAGTCTGGCATATGGTGAGGTACGAATCTGAATTATGCTCAGCGCTCCTCACAAGGCTCATGTTCAAAGCCAGCCACGTTCCCAGTAGCCAAAGTGGCTAAGAGCCTAGTAAGCACACCACAGTCCAGCTTCCTCCCGGCCTGTTCTGTCACTCCCTCAGGGTGACAGTCTTCCTTTCTTTCCTTTCTTTCCTTCTCTTCTCTCTTCTCTCTTCTCTCTTCTCTCTTCTCTCTTCTCTCTTCTCTCTTCTCTCTCTCTCTTTCTTTCTTGTCCAGCAAGTGAGCTATAAAACAATGGAAACTGAGATGGTGGCACACTGGGGATACGACGTGACACAGTGTGTGTAATGTGTGCGAGTCTATGGATCCACGCCTCAGGAGGAAGGTCACTGCATTGGCACATCCGGGGTGATGACAAGGTCAGGATGTCCCCCTTGTAAACCCTGCCAAGCTGCACGCACTCATTCTATCCCTAGGCCCCGCTCAGGTTGTTCCCGCTGTACGAAACGCCGTCTCTGCTTATTCTTTGGCTTTACTTTTCTCTCCCGTTTTATTTTGAAGCACAAGTCAGAGACAAATACATTCTTACTTTAAAATAGTTAACACATCCACATGAAAACACTGCCAAGTCCCGTCACCGCCTCCTCACTCCTACTTTACTCTCTCCAGGTAAACACTTGTGCTTATGGTGTGTGTCCAGTCAGGGCCCTAACTACTCACTCACATGTGTGCACAGATCTTTTGTTTTTTCTTTTAGCGCTTACATGTTTACATAAATTGAATCACACAGAATGTAAGTTGCACGAGAGCACGGATTCTGTTGGTTGCTTGATACACTCATCAGTCAGAGGAGGGCCTGGTGGGTAGCAGCACTCTGTAATAGTCAGTGGGTGAGTGTAACTTGCCTTTCCAACTTCACGTCTTGGTGACTAGCCCATGTCGGTACATGGACGTGGCCCCACCTCATTTCTTCTGCACACATATGCACAGAGCTCAACAGTGAAGATGAATTACTAGCCACTCTCACTCCTAGTTTTCATTTGGAAATTCAAGTGTCTCCTTCACATGAATCCTCCTCTACGCATGGCTTCTTCTTGGACCTGACACTACAGTCCCTTCGCCCCTCACTTACAGTCTCGCTTCCAGGGTTAACAGACCCTGGAAAGTGTCTGCCTTGGATTGTATGTTTCTGAAGGGCAGAGAATGTGTCATCACTTTTGTGACAGAAGAGCTATAACAGTGGTGGAAACAGAGAGAGCCTGACCAATGTTTTTAAGTGAGAAACTGTTGAGTTTGGGCAATAAAGCATATGACACTCCTGCACGGTTGGTGACTAACGTGTGGGAGGAACAGTTGTACGTAAAATACATTTGGTGGGAAGATCACACACTAAGACTTACTACTTTTTTAATCAAATGGCTTAGAATTAAGTTCACGGCAGTTGTTGACATGCCTGCAGACCTAGAACAAGGTAGACAGAAAATCGGAATTGCTTCTTTAAAATGCTATTCTTTTTAAATGTTAATAGTCTCCACATCCTACCTTGCTCAGTTAAGATAAGAAGATAGGAACTTTCTCAGATGATATGGTTGGCCTTGTATTTGTAATTTACTTACCGGCCATTTTAAAGACACTGCAAATAATGCTCAACCACATCTGTTAAAATGTGCCCAAATCAGCATTTTGTCTCAGATTGTATTCAAATTAAATACAAAGTAGATGATAAAACCTGGAGAAAAGTGTGAATCTTTCCTACAATGACATAACAATTGTTAAGCTAAGCAACTGTTTTTTATCCCTGGATGAGCTGAAATAAAGATATTTCCACACCAAAAACAATAGTATTATCCCCAAGTAAGATATTGTTTCTGTCTAATAATCTCAAAATACTGCCTTGGTTGTAATTGTTTTCTTGACATAAAAATGATTTGAGAACAAGCCAATAAAATTTGTTGCTGAAAACGGAAAACATTAAATTAGGCCCTGATTTTCAGTAAAATAGAACCATATGGTACATTTAATTATAAGTTGAGGGGATGTTTGAAGTTTTAATTGAAGTGTTTTTACTTAGAACCTTAGCTCAACTCTTCTGCCCAGATGCCTAACCTGAAGCTTCAGCACCACACAGAGAAAAATAACAACACACAAGGTACAAAACGAAAACTGATGAGTCATGTACTTGTTCTGCACATCAAAAACACATAAAACCCAAGAAATTCTTCAATGGGGTCAGTTCATAATGAAATCTATTTTTTCTCACATTTGTTTTGTATGTTTTTCATTTACTTTTCTTTGTTGGTGAAGTGAACCTATCATGGGTTTTGGGATTAGAGTCCTGAGTACAAATGCTTGTTTTGCCATTTCATGTATCAAATATTGAGTGCCTACTGCGTGCCAGGTACCAGGACAGACACTGGGTACAGAACGGTGCGCAACCACTGGCAACTGGCCTGTATACCTGGGGCTTAGAGCTCAACTACCAGGAACTGATTAGACATCAGTAAATTATTTATCATCTGTGAGCCTCATCTTCTTTATCCATAAATGGAAAAAACGGCACCTACTTCACCAAATTATTGTGGCTTAAACAGGATGACACGTGAAGACGTGACACTAGGCCTTTCACAGAACAGACACTAAACTGACTACAAGCCCAGCCGCCTCCTCGCCCGTTTCCTTGAATGAACAGAGCTCTTAGGACGTGTTATGCTGGCATCCTCAGAAAGCACTGCTCTAGGGACGGCTGAGGGCGGCAGGCACATACTGTCGCCGACAGAGCTGCTGGCCAAGGCAGTGCAGACGGGTGAGTGGAGGAGGGAGAGGCCTGACTGGCGGTCACATCAGGCAGTTGACGGATCCCATGTCCATGCAGCTCTCATTGTGGTTATTTTGAGGCAAGACGACAGGGCCAGGAACAGCGGAACAAACGGAGTAATCCAGGGCATCTCTTCAGTAATGGTGACAAACTCCATGGAACAGCATCCATCATCCCCAGCACTGACTGTCTCTGCAGTCTGCGTCCACCTGGACTAGAGGAGGGAAACAAATAGGGCTGCCATTCGGCTCTCCTGAGGAAAGGCTCCGTCCAACAGGATGGCTCTGTTGTTCTTTTATTACTCACTCTATTGTGTCCCAAACGCTCACTCTTCTTGTCCTGCTTTACTGTCAGCATCATAAAGCTGACAGGGCAGCCGTGAACCTCATTCATTGTGCGGCCTGTCCCAGGAGCTCCATTTACTCCGCACTCTGAAAGGGCCTCTAAACAAACACGAGAGCAGGCAGCCCTGCCCTCGTCCATGACCGCAGGTGGAGACTGTGGGTTCCAGGAGGACAGCTCCCGCCAGCAACCTGAGGAGCGGGTCCCCTCCAGAGAACTCAAGCAGGGAAGCTGCCCCCAACTGGGGCGAAGTGTTATTTTATTTTCCTGCCTACTTTGTCCAGTGCCTCGTGAAGAAGATCACCTTCTCCTCTGAGCCAGGTGGTGGGCGCTCCGTAAACTGGAGCAGCTGCCTACTGCTATCTGCCTGGTTTAACACCACACACTTTATTATTCACAGTATCATTAATTAATTAATAAGACAGTTGGTGATGACACTAAGGAAGCTGGAACCATTTCCGTTTAGACTGACACTACTCAAGACATTGGCACAATTGATGTTTGTTCGGAAATAGTGGAGTATGGCAGGGAATCTGGGAGAGGATGATCAATGGCGGATTTGGACCCAACTAATTAGAACAGCATCTCAACTGGGAGAGGGAGTGAGCCGATATTTATCTCCTTACAAGTGGGAAAATGATTCGGAAGCAGTGCCACAAAGCAGTGGTTCTCAGAGGGGATGGGGCGCTACAGCCGAGTCTGGTACCCAGAAGCGTGCCATGTTTGCCAAAGTACGGCCACTGCCCCCATCCCAGAGCGGGAGGCGGGTAAGAATTCCTGACTGGGAGACATGGAATATACAGAACATGCAGAGAACTCAATGCAGGAGGCCAGGAGAGTGGAGATAGAAAGTCAGGAAATACTTTGAAAGTATAAATATTGGAAGAGTACTGAAGTTATCCATGAGAACAGGCTCTTTTCAAGGACTTGAGCAGCATGTATTATATATTTCTAAACGTCCTGGTTATGATGGACTTTAATAAGTGCTACAGCAAAACCTCCTGTTTCTAACTTTCATTACTTTCCAGCGAACCTGGGGAAGTGCTGTGGTTGAGCAGACAGGTGCTCCTGTGACTGTCAGCACCACGCCCGGCTCAGCTGAACTCAGCCGTTGCTTTGAGAGAGCCCGAGAATGGCTGCGGACCTACGAGAGCGCCTTCTCCCCGAGCCTGCGCCCTCACTGGGGGGTCCAGCTCCTACTGCTGTGTATCAGCCACCCCAGACGTAGTGCGTGAAACACCGTGCACCTGCCACAAGTGTGGGTCAGGAGTTTGCATGGGGCAGGGCCTGTGTCGCGCGTCTCTGCACCACGGTTTCTGGGCCCTCAGGCAGGTAATCGCAAAGGCTGGGCACCTCGAACACTCAGGACAGGAAGCATCTGGAGGCGTGTGCACTCACGTGTCTGGCTGCTGATGGTGGCTGATGACTGGGGGTCAGCTAACCTGTTGGCCAGAACCCCGACATATGGCCTCCCGTCCGTGTGGCCTCTCTGTGTGGGCTACTTCAGGTTTCTTCACACAATGGCAGCTGGGTTCTAAGAGTGAGTGTCCCAAAAGGGCCAGGTGGAAGCTAGTGTTGAAAGACACAAAGCTTTACTTTGACCCTCGTCTCACAAGCCCACCAGGATTCAAGGGAAGGGAACATGAGCCCCGTCTCTTGGTGGAAGGTGTGGCAAGAGCAGCTTGTGGAATGCGGGACTTGTTGTGGGCCTCTTTGGACATTGCAGCCTTCCATACCATCCTTCAGTTTCGTTAATGGCTGCTGAAGAAAAGGTTTCTCTTTTAAAAACGAGGATAAGCAGAGTTAGTAGAATTCAAACAGCTGTAACAGCAGAGAGAATATTATATTTTCTTCAAGAGACATCACAGTCCCCTTCTTCCCCAAGCCCCAGGAGAGGACTGGTTTTGTCTGGTTATACACCGAGCACCGTCTTGGGTTGGTGGGCACATGGTCTCCGAAAGCTCCGATTGATCGGTTACAAGTCATCTCTTGGGAAGTGTCCTTCTGAGGAAGCTCTCAGCCTGGGACTCGCATCCTGCTTCTGTCACTTAATACCTGAATGGCCTTGAACACATTACTTAACTGTTCTTTGCCTCAGTTTCCCTGTCTACAAAACAGGAGGCAATAATAGTAACTATCTAATGGAGTTGTTCAGAGAATAAAATGAGGTAATTCATCTACAGCAATTAGGACAGTGCCTGGAATATACTAAGCCCTCAAGAAATGACAGCGATCATTACTTAGGAAGGTAGCTTAAACTGACTGAAAGTATTTATCTCACTAAGCTGTTAATAATCACAGTTGTTATTTTTGATGTTCTCTAGTGTCACGTATCTAGAATGCAGCCAATAAAAATGAAAAAAAAAATAAAAAAAGAAGTCACACATACACCCACCTCATCCTCTTTTTTTAAAGTTTTTTATATCTCCCTCTATTGTCTACCTGCAGAGAAGCAAACTGCAGTTGGGCATTTGTTTCGAAAGCGAAGGAAGACAACAGCTGGCTTTGCTACAGTCGTAGCAGAATCTCAGTGACACTAGCATTTTGTCTTTGGGAATGTCCTTGTGCATTAAGTGACCTGTTCCTAGGAGAACCAAAGCATAGCTTGTCACTGCAAACCTCTATTTGTTCTGCTTTTTAAAATTCCCTTTTGTGACAAAATAGAATCCTCTCATTTGTTTGAGAAAAGAGAAAAGCAAACATCAGAGGTAACAGATACGTTCCAACTACCACTTAGAAACCAGACTCCTAAACTACCTCACTTCCCTCCATGACATATCTCATCGTTATTTCTTGAACTTCTCCTTAATGTAACTTACCACACTGACAGAAAAAATTAAATAAATTTAAAAAATAGTCTCTCGGGCCAGCCCGGTGGCTCGGGCGGTTAGAGCTCCATGCTCCTAACTCCGAAGGCTGCTGGTTCGATTCCCACATGGGCCAGTGGGCTCTCAACCACAAGGTTGCCAGTTCAACTCCTCGACTCCCGCAAGGGATGGTGGGCTCCGCCCCCTGCAACTAAGATTGAACACGGCACCTTGAACTGAGCTGCCGCTGAGCTCCGGGATGGCTCAGTTGGTTGGAGCGCGTCCTCTCAACCACAAGGTTGCCGGTTCGACTCTCGCAAGGGATGGTGGGCTGTGCCCCCTGCAACTAGTAACGGCAACTGGACCTGGAGCTGAGCTGCGCCCTCCACAACTAAGACTGAAAGGACAACAACTTGACTTGGAAAAAAGTACTGGAAGTACACACTGTTCCCCAATAAAGTCCTGTTTTTCTTCCCCAATAAAATCTAAAAAAAAGAAAAAAAGAAAAATAAGTCTCTCTTCCTATGAGAGTGTAAATCCTAGCAGGGATTCTACAAGGAACAGATTCTGTTTCTCTTATTTACTGTTGTGAAGCCAAAGCCTCATACATAATGTGTTCCATGCATGTTAAGTGAATGAGTAATACATATCTGTAACAAAATGTTACCAACATGGTTCGTTTTTCCCTATGCGTTTCCTTTTCTACCTCTGTTTCTATTTAAAAATGGATGGATGAAAAGTCAGACACACTCGCAGTCTTGGGAACCTCATCACAGATATTATGTGACCCTGCACACGTAACAACACTATTATACAGATGCTGGTAAATGGCAGTGACATTGCGTCTCCAAATCCACAAAAACCACACACAGCCAATGCCTGGTCACATGCTGAGTCAACCAAGTGGCTCTGTGCAAGTTTTTTTCTGAACACCAAAATCATCAAAGAGGGCTGGTTCCTCTTATCACGGTTCTTACTCCATTGAAGGTGAAAATCTACTTCAATTTTTCAATAAAACTATTTTCCTTAACTTAAATGATCTTGACTGTTTTCTCTGACCTCTTTTTTAAACTTTCAGCCTTGAGAATAAGTAGGCTGCTTGGCAGACGTAGTCAGAAAGGGAGGTGAAGAAGTGGGACAGGTCGGGACATGGCAATTAATCATGCAGGTAATTAATCACACCACCTAGAACACTGCTCCCAAATTTGGCTAAAGATAAGAATCACCTGCAGCATGGATGAGAAAGGAAAGAAAGGCCACTGGCTGCAACGGAGACCTACTGACCATGAAGTGCCAGGGCTCATCTGCGCACGGCATGCGCACCCCTTCAAGGATTCTCATCGCCAGCCACGCGCAGAAGGACTGGCTTGGGCTGAACCTGGTACAGGTTACAGAAGGTTGTCCAGCAGGTCACGGAGGGCCTGGCACACAGGGCAGAGATAATCAAGGCAGGCACATCTGATAGCAATAGGAAGCAACAGGTTTCCCACGACAGTGACAGTAACCGTGGTGTAAAAACAAGACAGATGCCAGTCAGATGAACTGGCCCTCTCGCTCCACAAGACTCTGTACCCTGGCCCTGCCTGCTGTGCAAAGCCGGCAGCCGCTCTGTGTCTGCAGTTTGCATTGTGCGCACGCGGGAGTGACTAGTGTGAACCACCTAGCAAGTCCAAGCCAGACAGCAAGGCGGCCAGCCAGCCCTTGGCGTCTGACGTGCTCACCAGCAGGCACAGCGCTGGGGATGAATGAAGGACTAGTCCTGTGGCTAAGCTGGGGGGTACCAGGCAGGGCAGTGTCAGGAAAACAAATGCTGCATATTTCTAGGCAGGGGAGCAAAACTATGACCTGAGAAGGGGAGCAACCTCAAACATGACCCCATTTCTGCAGCCCTTTGGGGGCAGGACTGTGTCCCCGTGGATGAGACCGAAACCCAGTTATGCGAAGGTGACCATGCTGTTATCGGCACGTCACAATCCACTACAGACCACAGCTGTGTTTCCCTGAGGGTCCCCTGAGCACAAGGACGTGGCTGACACCTAGCAGGGCTCTGTCCCTGTGGCTGAGGACCCAGTGGCATCAGGAACGATGGGGGAGGGGCGTGGTGTGACTGACTGCAGGAGGTCTGTGTTTACCTGATGGCACCTGGTCGTCTGACTTTATTACGAGAGAGACTGGACTACTAAGCTGTCAGGGCACTGACAGACACTGTTTTGCTTAACTAGAATCTACAATAAAAAACAGTCAAGGAGAATTCCCCTGAGCTCTCACATCAAAGATTCGCTCAAGTCAAACAGGGGAACCTCAAAGACTGGGGTGCCCTACTTAGCACAGTGCTTGTTAACTACAGACTCCAGAAAGCTTTTATTTTCTAAGTTAGCAACACTGCTCGTGACCTTAATATGTCTTCTCACACATATCTTTACCTCACCTTGCCACTGGGGAAGAGCACATTTTACCTCCGAACAGCTAGTGAAACGTATGAAATAAATGAGCGTTTTAAACTGATGATTCCTAGGTCACTGTTTTTTCCTTTGCATGTGTGACAGGAACAACAAAAATTTGCCCTTCCTGGTAAAGGAGTACGTGCAGGGTTCTCTGCAGCACATCTTATCCATTCTAGGCCTATTGTGACACCGGTGAAAAACAAGAGAAGACACAGGGAAACGACTAGGGGTGAAGCCTACAGGTGGCACAGAGGAGAATGACTTAGGGCAGAAAGCTGAGGGGAAGGGCAGGGGACGGAGAGAGGCTGTTGTCAACAACAGCTGCCATTGACTGAGCACCTGCCCTGAGCCTGCACTCGTGCAAGTACTGTCCAGGTGTGAGCTTTCATCTCTGTGACAACCTGAAGGTATTGTGGGAGACGCTGTCAGTTCTCTACCCAACTCCCTGTGCCCGCTCTTTGTCACTAAGAACATTGCCATGTTGTCTGGGGACAATGTCCCCTGAAAAGTACTACCGGTGAGCTCCCCTCGCAGGTCTAGGAAATGAGGAACAGTGGACATCAGCCGAGGGCTTTGGGGGGGCTTTCACATTCCACACCAGGGCAGCTCCTTCTTACTTCCCTCCCCGTCTTAACAATGGCAACGGTGGCTCACAAAAGTGCGAGACCGGCCCAGAAAACCACACAGCCTTGACACAGTTACTCTCTCCGCGGCGGCCAACCAGCGCCCACTAGCACATTCTGTGGCAGGAGAACCCGACGCCGGATCTGAATAATCACTGGGTTACATCTGCTCGCAGCTGCATTCCTTCCGCACCCTCGAAGGACATGAGAGAAGGGGCTCACTGAGTTTCAGTAACCTGCCCACGATCACACCGGGAGAAAGGGAAGATGAGGGTGATGACGGGCCTGCCTGGGCAGACCTGGACAGGCGATGGGCCTCAGAGCCTGCGCTCGGTGGGGAAAGTACTTGGAGAGCATCTTGACAGGCCGTGTGAGATGCTGAGGGGATAGAGCGGGAAAATGTGATTTTTAAGAAGTTTTGTTTACTATTGTAAATACACTTTCCCTTTGGCGTTTCTTTTAGAGTGTGGTAAAGACTTAGATAGCTCTTATTTACTTCTGGGTCGCTGAACAACGGCTTACACTTTAATGATCTAATATATGAAAAACACTACATGCCTAGCATATTTAAACCACTGGATAAATCTTAGTTGTTGTCACTAAGAAACAACGTTAACCATAAAAATACTGCGCACTCTTCAAGCAAGCCAACCTGGTTGCCTGTGGGTTAAACCAAGTCCTCTGCTAGAGCTCACCTGTACGGCAATCTTCCACTTGCTTATAACAAACATTTCTAGGGTCTACTTAATGCCAACATTCCGGTAAAAAACAAGGCCCCTCATGCATATGAGTACACACAGACGCACATACACCATATCAGTTACTTGCTATCAGTCAATCGAGTAGATATGTCGAAGCTTAAGAAATTAATTAACTTGAAATTACAACCATTTGCCACTTAACAGAGGTGATACAGAAATGCAGTTAGGCCATTTCATCCTTATGTGAACATCACAGAGGCACTTACACCAAACCTGGATGGCACAGCCTATGACACAGCGGGGCTGGATGGTAGAGAGTGTTGTTCCTGGGCCACAAGCCTGCGCAGCACGTCACTGTACAAAACAACATGAGATTGAGTCCAGCACAAGAGAGAATGACGCCATCAAGAGATGTGCTGAACACGGTCTGTACGAGGCTGCCGCTGGTATAACCGGGCACACTGTTTTACGGCAAACTTTATGTTGTAAGTGCAAAGAGCAAGAGTACAGATTAAAGTATTGATAAAATGTACAATAAATATATAAACTAGCAACATAGCTGTTTATTATTGAGTATTATGACCTGTACGTAACGGTATGTGCTTTACTGTGATACAGGGGCAGTGCACACTTGTTCACACCGGCGTCACCACATACACATGAGTAATGCTTTGCACTATAACGTCCCCACGGCTAGGACGTCACCAGGTGATAGGAAGTTCTCAGCTCCATTATAATCTCATGGGACCACTGCGGTCTGTTGCCGACCAAAATGTCATTATGTGGCACATGACTGTCTTCATTTCAAATTCCCATCAGTCTTGGAAAGAGAAGACAGTTATGACCACAAAGCTGTATCTGAAGATGCATATTATTAGTTTGGCTGAACCTAAAACAGGAATGATTCAACAAATCTTTACCGAGGGCTTGTATGTTAGGAATGTTGTGGATAACAGCTGGGTAAATTAGACAGGATTTCTTCCCTGAAAAAGCCAGGAAGCAAGTAGGGATAGCATAGTACAGTATAGTACAGTACAGTACAGTACAGCGTAGTACAGTATAGTGTGATACAGTGCAGCGCAGTGTAGTACAGTATAGCACGGTATAGTACACTATAGTGCAGTACAGTGTAGTACAGTATAGTGTGCTAAAGTATAGTGCGCTATAGCACAGTACAGTACAGTATATGTTATGTTAATACCATATGTTTTCTTTTACATAACATCGGATTTGATTTCATTTTAATATTAGGAAGATATTACTATAAATAATGGTACAACTGATGCACGCTGGACATGCAGAGCAGTGAGCGACCCACTGCTCAGCAGGAGCTCCGATGGAGGCCTTCTCCTTAGAGCTGGGGTGGAGAGACGTGCTGTGCACAAACGGGTGTAACAGTAGAGAGAAGGGTGAGGCGCATTCCACACTGAACTAGCAGGGCCACAGAAGGTTCATTGAGTGCTAGCTGTGGAAGTTGAATTGCAGAACGCTGGGATAGATGTGGATTATACTCCAGGAAAGTTAAGAAGTTTGGTCTTACCTTAGTATAAAATTAGGATTCTTTTGGAAAAATAACCATCTTCATCTATAGGGAAAAGACAAATCTCTGGCAGCAAGTGTGAGGGGTTTAGCAGCTATGAGAGGACCTGTGAGAACAATAACTTCCATGCTTGTTTAAGCAAATGGTTTTCTTACAGCTGGTTGCATCCCTACATAATACAGAGGGCTACAAAACAGTCCATTTTTACAGATGAGAAAATTGTGGCACAGACAGTTTGAACAACTTGTCCTAAATCACATAGATAAGTAAGACAGAGGAGATAAGATAGTAAGTATCTTTGAGATATTAGTGTTATACTTAGTATAAGATCAGTGGGAATAATTTTAAAAAGCTGAAGATTTGGAAAATCTTATAGAAATTGACAGGACACGCAAAGAAAATCCCAGCTGATCTGGACTTTTATGTACTTGGAGAATTTAGGAGAAGACGTATTTTTGTGGCGAGACTTACAAATGGGCATGTTTGGACTCCGGTGCGAGGTCACCATAACACAGAAATAACCAGTGTGCAATTGAAACCCAGTGAACAGGTGTGAACTCGAGTGTGGAACAAGAGACTCAGAATGGAGAAAAGAACCCAGGAAGCAGAGACAACCTGGGACCTTTGGGGGTGCCTACATATAAAGGAACAGGTGAAAGACCTTTCAAATTGTCATTGGGTAAATTATTTCTTTCCTTCTTATATGACATGTCATGTGTACTGAAGTGGATTAAATATGGCTGTATTTTTAAGACACAGAAAGGCATCATGAAGATTCATCAAGAATCTTTTCCTGATTCAGGTATTTTTCTGACTATTTTTCATACGTGCATACTTTTAAATTAGTTTTCAAAGTAGCTCATCTGAAAATGACCCAATTTTCCAATAAAAATTGTGGTCTGATTTTGAGGGGACATTGGCCAAAAATAAGGGAATATCTCAATAATAATAATAATAATAATAATAATAATAAGCTATCTTCCATACCTCTCATTTGCGCAAGGAACAACAAAAACATAAAGAAACCCCATGTGTTCTATACATTCATCAGAGTGTGACAAAGGGAATACGAACAAGAGGGAGCAGGTGTCCTGTGCTCACACACCTAACAGCCTGGCAGGAAACAGAACCACAGCGAAGAGCTCTGGCAGAACCCATCTCTCCCTCCCTGTCTCCCCTGCTCCACTTAAGAATGATTCTCAGAGACTGTTCTTGGAACTACAGCCCCGTCTTCCATTTCTATACCAGGCACAGAGAATTTCTCCTGGCCTGGCTTTGAATACTTAATTTCTGGACACATCTGTTTCTCTTCAGGAGTTAACTTTTAAAAGTAACCTTTCAGAAGATGAAAGTCAGGCATGAAACATTTTCATTTTCTTCAAGAATCATGTTTCTCTTCTCTCAGGAGACAACTGCACCTGGGAGCTGTCTGGTTCACTTTAAACGAGAGCTACTTGTTTCATTTAAAAAAAAATTAGAAAGAGGGAAAACAAAGTGGTTTGTAAGCAGATATACAACTTAATCAGATTTGCTTTTAATTTGTGCCAAATAGGTGACCAGGGAGGTCTAAGGTTCCTTATCTGTTTAGAAAAAGTCTCCCTTAACTATCTACTCCCGAAATACTGTAAATCTCAAAACTATGTTCCAAACCTAACTGTCATGTTTACCACTTTCCAGTAATATCAGGAGTCATTCCAGGGATGCAAGAAAAAGCCAGCATCTTCAAATCAGTAAAGGTGACACATAACATTAACAAAATTAAGGATAAACATCGTAAGCCCATCTCAATAAGCTGCAGAGAAAGCATTTGATAACATTCAATATCCATTTATGATAAAAACTCTCAGTAAAGTGAATACAGAGGGAACATACGTCAACATAATAAAGGTCAGGCAGGACAAGACCCCAGCTAACATCATGCTCAGTGGTAAAAAGCTTTTCCTCTAAAGTCAGGAACAAGACAAGGATGCCCACATTTGCCACTTTTATTCAACATAGTATTGCAAGTCCTAGGTGGAGTATTAAGTAGGAAAAATAAATACAGGGCATCGAAATTGGAAAGAAAAAAGTAAAACAGTCACTGTTTGTAGACAACATGATTTTACACATAGAAAACTTTAAAGACTCCACCAAAAAAAACTGTTAGAACTAATAAATTCAGTGAAATTGCAAGGTACAAAATCAATGTACAAAAATTGGTTGTTCTATACACTAACAACAAACTACCAGAAAGATAAATTTTTTAAAGTTCCCATTTACTATTGCATCCAAAAGAATAAAATACCTAGGGATGAATTTAATCAAGGAGGTGAAAGACCAGTATACTGAAAACTATAAGACATTGGTGAAAGGAACTGAAGAATACACAGTAAGTGGAAAGATATTTTGTGTTCATGGATAGGAAGAATCAGTATTGTTAAAATGCCTGTGCTACCCAAAGCAATCTACAGATTCAATGTAATCTATATCAAAATTCCAGTAGCATTTCTCACAGAACTACAATAAATAATCCTAAAATTTGTATGGAACCATGAAAGACCCCAAGCAGCAAAGAGATCTTCAGAAAGAATAAATCTGGAGACATCACCCTCCCAATTTCAAACTACATTACAAAGCTATAGTCATCAAAACAGCATGGTACTGGCATGAAAACAGACATGTAGATCAACGGGGCAGAACAGAGAGCCCAGAGATATACCCACACCTATATGGTCAATTAATTACACAGAGGAGCCAAGAATATACATTGGGGAAGGACAATCTCTTCAATAAATGGTGCTGGGAACACTGAACAAACACATGAAAAAGAATGAAACTTACACCATACACAAAAATGAACTCAAAATGGATTACAGATTTGAATGTAAGACTTTAAACTATAGAATTCCTAGAAAAAAACACAGTTGGCAAGTTCCCTGACATCAGTCTTGGTCATGATTACTTTGGATCTGACACCAAAAACAAAAGCAACAAAAGCAAAACTAAACCAGCGAGATGATGTTAAAATAAAAGTTTCTGCACAGCAAAGAAAACCTTCTCCAACATGAAAAGGCAGCCGCTTAATGGGAGAGAATACTTACCAACTATATGTACAACAAGGGGTCATTACCTAAAACATACGAAGAACTCGTGCAACTCAGTAGCAAAAATAACAACAAAAATCCAACTAAAAAATGGGCACAGGATCAGAACAAACATACATTCTCCAAAGAGGACATCCAGACAGCCAACAAACTGAAAAAGATGTTCAGCATCACTAATCATCAGGGAAATGCCCATCAAAACCACAATGAGGTCTCGCCTCACACCTGTCAGAATGGCTATCATCAAAAACACAGGAAACAACAAGGGTTCGCGAGGATATGGACAAAGGGGGACCCTCTGTGCTCTGCTCGTGGGATCTAAATTAGTTCAGCCAGTATGGAAAATAGTATGGAGATTACTCAAAAAATTAAAAACAGAGCTGTTATACGAACCAGTAAGTCTACTGCTGGCTATTTATTTGAAGAAAACAAAAACTCCAATTCAAAAACATATATACTCCCCCATGTTTATTTCAGCATTATTTACAATAATCAAGATATGGATTGGTTATTATAAGTAGCCATTGATAAATGAATGGATAAAGAAGTACACACACACACACACACACACACACACACACACACACACACAGTGCAGTACCACTCAGCCATGAGAAAGATGAAATATTGCCATTTGTGACTGTGCGGATGGACCTAGAGGGTATCATGCTAAGTGAAGTAAGTCAGACAAAGAAAATACCGTATTATTTCACTTATATGTGGCATCTAAAAAACAAAACAATCTAACAAACAAAGCTAGATAAAATTAAGAGATACAGAAAATAGATTGGTGGTTGCCAGAGTGGAAGGAGATGGGGCGGGTGGGAGGGGCGAAATGCTTGAAGGGGGTCAAGAGGTACAAACCCCCAATTCTAAAATAAGTAAGTCACAGGGGTGTAAGGTACAGCATCATAACTACAGTCAATAATATTATATATCGTATTTGAAAGTTGCTGAGAGAGTAAATCTGAAAAGTTCCCACCACAAAAAAAATATTGTAATTTTATAGGGTAATGGATAACTAAACTTATTGCGGTGATCATTTCACAGTGTATACAAATAACAAATCATTATAGTGTATACCTAAAACTACTATAATGTTACATTAATTATACCTCAATAAATAAGAAGACAGTGGGGGCTGGTTTTCTCACGGTTGGAGAAGGGAGACATAAATATTGAAATGGACAAAGGTAGGACGAACGCTTGTTTTTGTTGGATTGGAATGAGAACTACTGGTGTGAACTGCTGTTTGTAATACATATCAATAAATATAGAAATAAGCATAGATATAAATGTGTGCGTCCACTTGGAGGGCTTGGGGTCAGCAACAATTCAGTAGCAATGAGCCTACCTAGCACCTGTATCTTGATTTCTAAAAAGTATTTTCTACTAAAATGAACCACGCCTTCTTGGAAAATGGCTGATTTCAGGGCTACATTAAAATGACTTGTTGCATTTTGTTTTGTGCCAGAAAGTAGGGACATGTCCAAAGATAAGGGTACGTGTGGACAGGACACAGAAGCCGAATCCAAAGTACTGCCACTAGTCAATTCTGAGACAATTTGAGCAACAACAATAAAATAATAATGTATTATTATTATTATTATTATTACCATTGCCTAAATAAATTGCTATCTCTTGAATAATCAGTTCTACGTGGTATAGATAGTAGATATAGATAGATAGATAGATAGATGATAGATAGATAGATAGATAGATAGATAGATAGATAGATAATAGATAGATAAGATACATAGGTAAATAGATACATAGATAGATACATAGAAAGATAAATGGAGTGGAAAGTTCTTCTTTTGAGGTAATGTCAACTAATAAATTTAGAAGAAATGACAGAATTAGAAAGTTACCAGGTGACACCTATCACAAGAAAAATCAATCCCGGAAAGAACTGTCATATGCTATAACTGTTGGGTAAAAGTGGTATGACAAATGTGATTTCACATAATCTCAAAGTTTCTACCCATAAAAATACTTATTCTTTATAGAGGGGGTAATACGGTGGGGAAGCCTGGCAGCCACCGTCTTAATCAAGTGATCTAAGGTAACACTATCACAAAGGGGACAAATCAATATCTCTGTGCCACTCAAGATTCAAAGGGAAGAACTTGATATCACTTCTGTGATATTCTAGCCAAATGTGCAACCTGGCACTAATGATGTTTGGAATCACTGGGCAAACCCAAATCGAGCAACATTCTCCAAAATGACTGGCCTTACTCTTCACAAATACCACAGTCAAAACAGTCAGGTAGAAACCGAGGAATGTTCCAGATTGAAGGAAGCTATAAAGACATGACACATGGATATGACCTGTGATTGGAGAATGGACTCATGCTAAAGGACACCACCCTCATAATTGACGAAATATGAATGAGTTCTGTGAGGGAAGGGAATATGAGAGTTATTTGCATGATTCCTGGAAATTCTCTGAAAATCTGATGTATTTTTTTCAAAATGAAGATACAAAAATGATATTAGCATAGTACCATCATTATGATGCTGTCAAATGATTATATATATATATATATATATACACACACACACACACACACACATATATACTACTAACTAAGTGGGTATTGGTGAATGGCATTCCACTGCTTCCTAGAACACAGTTCTGTGAGGACAGAAACCCTGTATACCTTGTACACTTCTAGCTGGGCCCAATAAAATTCTGTAAAACTTAAATAGATTTGTGAATGGCTAAATAGTACTCCCCCATACAATGCTCAGTGAATCAGTATTTGGAATGTCCTGTTCTCATTTGGGTGGTAAAAGCACCCCCATTCCCTGGCCGCCCTCAGGAAAGGAGACAGACTGGGTTAGACTCCTGCTGGTGACATTCAATCATGTGAAAGCTGAGGCAAGAAGATTTCACTTACAAGCCCTGGTGTCTTTGTATGTGAAACGGGATGACAAGAGACTAACCTCTTAAGGCTCTGGCTGGTGACAAGGGAGATAAATATGAGGGAGTGAAAGAACAGGAAAAACATGAAAGAATCCCCCTCTGCTTGTTTTAAGGCACGTGTTATACACTCCCCTCATGCACGCGCGCACACACGATACCTGAATTCTGGTGGTCTAGCAATTGCAATGGGGCAATCACAGACAGGAAGGGAAGGGAAACACTAACATGTATTCATTAATTCATTGGTGTAATTTTTATCCATTATTTGTTGTGTACCTACTATGTGTCAAAAACTTTCTGAGCACCGGGTTTACGTCCATGAACAAAACATTACAGCACAGATGTCCTCACACACCGGTGTGCACAGAAGTCACGACCTGCCACCACCGTGCACAGCAACCTACCACAGAAGTCCTGAACCCCCATCTGGACGGGACTCAGGAAGACTCACTTTTACTCAGCACTTAGAGGTGTTTAGCACTTCCAGTCGTCCCCACTACACATTAGTACTGAAAAGGTCTCTGTGCATCTCATTTAACCCTCCAACAATCCTATGAAGTGGGAACTATTATTGCATTCCCTGGGGAAGCAACCTGAGCCTTAGACAAAGGCATGTCTTGCTCGTGGTCCTCCAGCGAGCAAGAGGCAGACTCAGGGGCTCACCCAGGTCTGTGCAGCACTAAAGGCACTTGCTGCAGGCGGCTGCCTCCATCACTTCCGGAGTCACAGCTATGGCCTTGGGAGCACCTCGCAGAGACTGAGCTGTGGCACGGTGGCAGTGACCAGCCTCAGGGGCCCGCTGCCTATCTTTCCTCCAAGGGTGTAGCCGCCTGGGACTCCTGCCTAGTGAGCAAACTAGAGGAGAGTCTTAAACACATAAAAGTCACTGATGGAAACCCCAAAATACACATACCAGAAAAAAATTATTAAATGAATGCTAGCTGTGGTAAAACAAAAAAAGAAAAGCTCTTCTCTGAACACCAGCTGCCACCAACATATTTTAATGTTATGTAAACACTCATCAATTGTTCATCGCCGACCCAGTACGGCGTGGGGAAGAGAAAGACAGCAAGACACGGAGGCCCAGGAGTGCTCATGAGACTATGCACAGTAAGACGGGATGTGCGGCTGCCTAGTGCCACGGGAAACTCGCAGTGTCCATGCCATGGAGCTGTCCACAGGCAGTTCTCCTCTCAGGGGTTCCCGTTGCCACCAAGCAGAGCGGAGCCCAGAGCTGCATGGCTGAGAGACACACCATGCTGAAATTCATTGTTTGGGGTCCTTTTCTGTTTCTTTAAACAAAACGTCACTCACCTGTGTCCCTCTTGGCTTCTCTCCCACACCCTTTTGGTCAGAGCCATCACTATTCACCTTCTAATGAACCACAGGCCCTGTCTTCAGAGAAATTCAAGCAGCTTGTGGGGTGGTAGATTGTGTACTTCAGTTGTGATAGCCAAGCAAAAAATGTCTGCGAGTCGCGGAGACAAGCTCTAGGTGAAACTTCTGAAGTCAATAGTGAGGCTGCCATTCACGCTCAAACCCAGTTGCCAAAGCCTTTCTCTAAAACACATCCTGATGGTAGGAGTCGCTCTAAATGCCTGGGGAGGATGTAGGAAGTGAAGCTTGGCATTTACTCCCAGACATTATTTCTTAAAAACCAGGATCACCTGGAGTATGTGTTAAGAGTGAAGATTCTTGGGCTCCTCCAGACAAACGAATCGTGATTTCTGGGAAATGCTGCATTTTTAATGCACACTTGAGTTTGAGCTCCTCTGCACTGACTGACAGTGGATGTGTGATATAAATAATGCTTGCTACGAGCAACTGAGGGCAGCCACCTGGCCGTCTCTCTGCCATTGACTCCCAGTTATAACAACTTCAACAAGTGGCAAAGTCTTTCCATTGCATCCTGCAGGCCAGACGCCTACGTGTGAAGTGCTACGTATTCCACTGAATTCTTACAGCACTACTGCCCATGGACCAGTTCCGTTCTCATTTATAGCTGAGAAAACTGACACTGAGAGAAGGTATGTGACCTGTCCATGGCTCAGAACTAATTCACAGGGTAGCTAACACTGGAACCAAGGACTGCATGACTCCAGAAACCGGGAGCTTGGATGCTCTATTCTGTAGCAACAATTCATATTTCAAACACACCGAAGTACTCATGAAGATAGGTAATTATATATATCCCAGCTCCTGCTAATATTTGGTCTTCGACCCCGGTTTCTGACACAGAGCTGCTCCTAAACCCTTAGCAACTCCTTGGGTGACAGATAGGAGCATCTTTTGTCCCTATGAGGCAACTCTGTGGGCTCCTGGGTGGGGGCTGGTCTCAAGGAAGACCCACCCGTGATGAGAAGCCTGGAACTTTTAGCAGCACCCCTAATCCTCCAGAGAGGGGAGAAGGGCTGGAATATGACTGCATAATCGATCAACCTACGTGATAAGCCTCCATAAAACTCCTAAATGGTGAGGGTGTGGAGAGCTTGCAGGGTGGGGGAAATATTCACGTGCCAGGACGGTGGTGCTTCCATCTCCATGGGAACAGAAACTCCCATGCTGCAGACCCTTCCAGACCTCTCCTTGCAACTCTTCATCTGCCTGTTCATCTGCATCCTTTATCATAGCTTTTATTACATAATAAACTGGGAAATGTAAGTTTGTGTTTCTCTGAGTTCTGTGAGCTGTTCTAGTGACTGACTGAACCTGTGTGCATGTGTGGGGGGGAGGTGTAGGAGCCTCCATTTTGTATTCAAGTGGGACAGAAGGATGGTAACCTGGGGACCCACTACTTACAACTGGCATCTGGCGTAGGGGGCAGTCTATTGGCACTGAGCCCAGCGCCTGTGGGGACCACACTGACCTCAGGCAGTTAGTGTCAGTGTCACTTGCTGTGAAAACGCTTCATCTGGTGTCAGAAGTGTGATGATATGGCAGTGTCATGCAGGGAGTCATGTGGGAGACCCTGCTCACTGTGCCATCTGTCATGCAGGGTGGATGCAGGGACTCAGCTCCCGCTCCCTGCACAAGAATGCAGGTGTCATGCGGGGTGTCAGGCGGGGTCTCAGCTCCCGCTCCCCACATAAGAACGCAGGACATGTTGAGGCCAAAAAGGAACACCCATGGAGCCATAGATAGGGGAGTCTTACCACTATAGTCTCGCTGGTGGCTGGGTTGGAGACACAGGAAGCAGGAGCCACAGAAGCCGCAATCCACACTCTGCCACACTCCGCGCTTGCCAGCCACCATCTTCTTGCTGGCCCCCATTTGCTGCTAGCGTAGCCACAGCAGTTATATTAGTGGCCAATGGCTCACTGGTTACAGCTGACGGCCAACTAGCCACAGCTGATGGCCATCTACTACCTGAGCCAGCACCTTTCCACGTGAGGCCGAGAGCCTGGAAACTGCACTCCTGGCTCTGTCCCCACAGGCAGCATGAGCGTGAAGGACAGACGGTTCTCTTCCTCGGCTGGTTCTCCCCATGCTTCTCCTCTGACTTCCACACGACTGAAGGGTCCAGGGGTGCTACTAGCACCACCTTACAGAGCTTTCGCGTCCCCACAGCCAGGGATTGGTTTGCTAAGACCAAGTCTCCAGATTCTATTGACCTAATGTCTGGCAGCTTGTTTGTGTCAATCCCATATCTAGCAGGCAAAGAATTTTTTGTTACCATCTTTAAACCAAGTGGGATTATGCTTTAGCAGCTAGTGAGGTGTTAGTGTTATAAATGGGCCTATTTGAGAGCATTTGGTGATGCCACCTGAGCCACGCTGCTGGGCAGGTGGGAAGAATGGATGAAGGGAGTGAGGATGGCCAGGGAAACGTGATGAAGTTTTGTTCAGGTCTGGATGCCAACGTCGTCTTGCTCTCCTATCCCCAGAGACATGAGTCCCATTTCATTTTTACAGTGAGCTAGTAACACTGATTTTGAAAATCATCTTCAGGGGTGCTCTGAGCCCCTGGATCTCCACTTCCAGTTGCAAAGCTAATGGTGCTTTCCTCACATGTGGCTGATGTCAGGTGTTTCACAGGGAGTGTGCAACATCTATTCATTTAGCATCACCTGAAATATGTGAAAAGGCCTTTCTGATCATTTTAGCTCATTACTCCTCCCTAGCCCTGAAATCCGACATTGATGTCATCGGGTAGAGAACGTTAGAGCTATTAATGCCAATAATATCAAAAAGTTTAATGCTATTGTCATTTTGGCAAATAGCCTAAACCCTAAGGACCTGAAAATGATGACTGCCGATCTATAGGTTTGAAGAAAAAAAATGGTTTATATCATATTCAGACGATGGTGAGTTAAGATGATGGGGGAATTTTCTACAGGCGAGTCAGTTTTACGTGCAAAGAAGCATCATCAGTTTTCCCAGCTGGCTCACTACAAGACATGCCACAGCAACAAAAAACATTATACAGACACCTCATTGTCACACGTAGATAAGGGACAGGACTCTACCGGACACTACGTAGTACAAGTTTCCCATCACAAGGGCAGGTGTTTGCAAGTATTCAGGTGCAGAACACAATGCTCCCACTCGGCAGGATCTAAGCTTGCACCCCCTGCTCCTACGTCCCTGCATGACCCCGTCTCCTGTTACTTTGCCCCCTGCCTACCTGACTCAGCCCCAGTAGACTCCTCTTGACTCTTTAACTCCGAGACTCATGCATGCTCCAGGACTTCCGAATACACTTTTCAAGTTCCTGCACTGTTTCTGCACCAGGCTGTTGCCTGACTTCTTGTCATGCAGAATTCAACTCGTGCCATGTCCTCAGAGGAGCCTCTGCTGAGCACGATACCCAGAGCAGGCGTCGTCACTATCGGATGACGGTTTCATTTCTCCTTAATAGCACCTATTACCATCTGAAATTACCTGACTTGTTTACGTGTTTAGCTTTTACATGTCTTTACAAGTTAGCCCCTGGACTCTAAGGGCCATAAGAGCAGAGTTTCTTTTGCTCACTGTGTGGAGGAAAGCTTTTGGCAAAAAGGAAGTGCCTGATAACTGCAGTAGTGGATGCTGACACAGACAGGCACACATTGTCCTGGGTGACTTGTGTGTGTTAATGTATTTAATCCTCACAACAGCCCTGTGAGGTAGGGACTGCTATGTATTGAATGTGTGTGTGCCCCTCAAATCCGTGTACTGAGACCCTAACCCCCAGGTGATGGTATTAGGAGGTGGGACCTGTGGGAGGTGATCAGGTCACGAGGGTGGAGCCCTCGGGACTCGGATGAGTGTCCCTATAAAAGAGGCCCCAAGAGCTCCCTGCCCCTTCTGCCATCTGAGGTTGCAGTGAGAACACCACATCTGTGAGGAAGCCAGCCCTCCCCAGACACAGACTCTACTGGCTCCTTGATCTTGGACTTCCAGCCTCCAGAACTGTGATGGATACATTTGTGTTGCTTAAAAGCCACCAGTCTATGGCATTTTGTCATAGAAACCTAAACAGACTAACACAGGTACTACTATTGCCCCATTTTGCAGATGAGAACACTGAGAAAAGATTGGTTAGTATCTGCCTAAGATTATACAACGGGTAAGAGAACTAGGATTTGAATCCATATAGTCTGGGTCTTAACACACTAGCACAATAAATGTGGACTAAATAAGTCAGTGAAATAGTCTCTGGACACAGAGGAACATGGACGCATGCAACATGTTCACACATGTATATGAACTGGTGCCCAGGTGTTTATGGAAATGCACTGCATTTCCAGAAGTTAAGACAGAGCTGCCCAATGTATCCATGAAATCCACACCTTTTCAGGTCATCTGACTGGAAGGTACGGGAGGAACCAAAGAAAGGTCTATCGACATACAACACTAATGACATGGTCATGAAGTTCTACTATAGCTGACAAGACGCCTAAGTGCCCCCAAGATGTCATATTAAGGTGGAGTTGTTTATAAAGCACAGACTAACGGCCCCAAATAACTGTGAAGTTACAGAAGATAGTTAATCTGTTTAAAAATAAATTTCCAAGAATAGCAAGCTTTATAATAATAATATAAATTTTATAGAAATAGAGAATTAAAATTTTATAGGATCTTAAAAATCACCTTATTTAATGATCCAAATAGTTGCATGGTTTGTTATACTATAAACTCTCTGTCCTTTCTCTCTCTCTCTCTCTCACACACACACAGACACACCATATATATATAGGCACATATGAAATTGTATATGTACATATTTTTTTCAGTTAACCCTTATATCATACAGAAAGGCATGTACAATCATCCTCACTTTACCAGTAACCAATTATTGAGTAATTTGGCCATGACCCACAGCACTCGCAAGTGTGGCTAGAGGAGAGAATGTGGACGAGGAGCCCTCATGCTCCAATGACTGCCTGTGCAAGCACGATGCTAGATGCTGCACATACGCTATTTTACTTAATTCTCACAGCAGCAGCTAGCAGATCGTATTGGGTGTCCCCATTCAGAGGGTATGGATCCAGCTTTAGAGAAAGAGAACAAATTGCCAACGGCAACACAGCTAATTAATAGAGAGGATGCACACCCAACCTTTATGACTACAATGCAATGAAGAGCTGAAGTAATAAATCAATATCCATATGTATATTCTGTACTGTCAGTACACATGAAAAACCCACATTCCTACAGGCAAGTCTTAATGACGGAGGTGGAAAATATTGTATTTGGAAACAGGGCTATGTTATAGTGGTGTGGGCAGTGGAAACTATATACAATCTGCTTTGGAAAATCACTTGCAAATTTTAATTGTAAACATTCAGAAGGCAATATTTATTTGTCACCCAATCAATTCCGATTTGTAAAACCTGTCAGCAAAAAAATAGATGAAAAAACGCATATGCACTCATTTAGTAGGAACAGATTTTTAGATTAATTTCTTCATATGCAAATCATTTACGAGATAGTTGAATAATTTTGGCTATTATATCTGAATGTTTGATGAGAAAATTTTGTTAATTTAAAAGTTAGACTCATGCAGTTCTCACTTTTTAATGCAAAATCAAAAAGCATCATGGATAATCTGCGTGTGAATCTCTGCTGTAGAATTTCATTTATTTACTTAGCAAAGTATAGCACAGTATGAAATCATTTATCTTAGAATTTAACTCTATCAACTATTTACATATAATCATACAATTTCTTTTTATTTTCTTTCTAGCATTAATTCACTATTCTAATGACTGAATTCACAATATTTTTCTCCATTTGATTAAGATACTGAAGATAATACTATAATCCTTTAATTAGTCAAAATTTGTTTTCTTCTTAGACATTGAATATGGATTTTATATATCTGTATGAATATATATTTATGGAGATACATATTTATTTGGAGATATATCTACATATAGATATATCATATATATATATATATATATAATATATATATATAAATACCTCTATCTCTATCTATATGCACACGTGTGTATATATGTTTGTAAATCTATCTATCTATCTATCTATGTATCTATCTATATCCTTCCTATGATAGTGGTTTACTTTTCTGTAAGGACTATACCAGGTAAAATAAAATTCTTCCTTAAAGGAAGGAAAAAAAGGATGTGATTTCTTTGAACAATATTTTTTTGATTTGACTATATGTACAGTTCAAACTCTAAGCTGTCACTACTTTTGAAAAGCGGTAAAAACGTAATTGTATAATTAACTAATATCCCGATTCTGCTTGAAATAAAATAGTATGAATGATCACCATTATCTTTCTTGAAGGTGTAGGCAAAGATACAGTCATTTCCCGTTTCATTTTATAAACATACAGATGTTCGCATCTCTATTGTTAAATAACATGTATGAAAAGTTTCACCTACGAAAATATGGACTAGTTCTCAGACTTCTGAGAAAAACCAATAACCTCTTACTCATTAGTTCACAGAACTTAAAAAATTATTTTGCCTGGCACACGCATGACACGTTCATGTGTATTAAAACTCGTCTCTTCCCCCGTTAAACACACCTTGGCCTACGAAGGACTGTTATGTGGTCTTAACGTATACGTATCTCTATCAATATCAATATCAATATCAATGTTTGTGTTCTATCAACAGCTTTCTGGAGTAAATGGTTGGAATGTTTCTTTTGTGATAGGATTCTCTCTGTTGTCAGTAACCAAAAGGATAGACTATATGGAAAATAAAACAGAAAATGTGAATGAGGTGTTGGATGTTAAAATAGGGTGCTGTGGTGGAGAAGTTGGAATTATTATTTTCTGTGAAAGTGATTAGAAATAGGACACGTGTGAAACTCCCTGTGGGTCATCTGTGTCATTCTATTTCAATGCAGGGTAGTGATCTTTATTTTCTTAATAGAAATACTTTTAAAATTTTTGAATTAAAATTTTAGAAATAATGTGTGCTTATTATAAAAGTATGAAAGTACTGAAAAGAAAGTGAACTCAGAATCCTATGTCAGAGTATCAGTTTGAATATTTTAGTGCATTTCATTTATCCCAATAAACATAAATATATCCATTCATTCATTCATATTATGTACACTGTTCCTTCAGCAAATAGTTATAATGCAAATCTAGGTATCAGTCACTAGTCTAGTCATTGAGGATACTGAACAAACAGAAAAGTTCAAGGGCCTAGATGCTTTATGTTCTAGAGCAAGGAGACAGAAAATAAAGAAAATCCACAAGCAAATTCATTTTGATTGATGATGGTAAGCGCCTTGGAGAAAAAGCAGGGCTAGGCAAGTACTGAATTTTGCTAGTTTACACAGGGGAGTCTGGGAAGGACTTGTTAGACAGAGGACTGTGGGAAGAGGCCTGAGGGACTGACCCTCCCATTGCAAAGGACTCGACAATTTAGAGAGAGTAAGGAAACAACAGAAGCACTTGACAGCCTCAGGTGTTAGGGATCCAAGGGAGGCCGGATGGCTTCAGAGTTACATGGAAAAGATGGCAGGAAATCTTGACTTGCATTTCTATTATTTTTTCTACTAGACTCTAAGCTTCTCCAGACTGATTTTTTTGATGTCAACCCATAGCCTTCCTATCATAGTGTTTTGCACATAACAGATTTGCAATCTGATGTGTGAGGGTTTAAGCTCTCGAAGCAAATGCCACCATGGGGGGTAATTTTCTGTGTATCAGGTGGCCCAGTGCATCTGATATTTACACACTACTTTCCTGGCCTCCCACCATGTATACATGTTATCATTTTTTGTTTGTTTGTACAAAGAATGCAAGTTGAGTTTTCCTAATTGATCTTAGTGAGTATATGTAATTACAGTCTTTAACTTCTTCAGGAGACTTTTATCTATTAGCTGAGCATGAAGCAACTATAACTTTCGTTGTTTCTAGAAACACCTGCCTTCTCAGGACACAAGATATGCCATACTGCGTTTCTCCTTCTTCACCAAGATGACACAAAAGGGGTGGGGGACACAGAGACGGCTTCAGATATGCAGTTGGAATGGCTCTGATAATCCACTAAATATGAGCTTGTCCATGTCGACTAGCAACCTTTCTACAATGTCAACAGTTTTCATTGAATTATTCTACATGCATAATTTAAAAGGAAACATTTTAGTTTCTAATACTTCTAAATTTTAGTTTCTAATAACAGCAATGGAAGCGTATTAGCCCCAAATAATTTTAAATGCAGAAATCAGAATAGATAAAGATCTGCCCTTCTAGAAAGAAAAGCCACGATGAGATATCAAGGTCTGATTGGATCTCAAGTTCATCTCGTGTAGTGACCAGCTTTCCAAGACAGGTAGCTACATTCATGTAATATTTTGTAAGGGTGATTCTGTGATTTGCCTTAGAAGACGTCCCGTTAGTTAAGTATCCTAGATGCTTCTTAAAGTCTTTATTTAGGTCTGATCTAAAAGTCTTGTGATAGCTCAAGTCCAAAATATCAAACTCTAAATGAAGAAGTCACATGACACGAGATGACAGAGCTTTTCTACTCTAGTTCATATAGCTGAAGGGGATTTCAGGTGACACGGTTTCCCACCTGACATTTATTAAGCAAATAAAATAATCAAGACCAAGTAAAGTTCAGTGACTTGACCTGGGATCACACAAGTATTCCATGAGAAAGTCAGGGGCAGAATGTGGGTTGTGTTCCTTATTTCAAAGTGTGTTTCTCAGTCATGCTGAAGTTTATTTTAGCCAATCTGCAATCATGGGCAGAAAATACCATTTGCAAAGGGCGATTCCGGGTGAAGGGGAAAACCAACGTAACGTGTAACTCCCGCAGCAGTCAGTTCTACTTTGTCCTGGAACCCAGGTGACGGCACAGCTAGCTCCATTGCCTATCATTGGGGTCTGAGCGTTACCGAACAATCATATGGAAGCTCCTCATCCCCCAGTCACTGAGCCCCCACCATATGCTGTGCGGAAGTGAGCTGGCACGGCAGCTTCTCACTACCTGGTCCCAGGGCCAGAGGACTGCCGCCATTTCTGCTGAGATGCCTGCCGCAGACCAGCTTGGGGGCTGTGTGCCCACCCATAACATCCTGTTTGCATCAAAAGTGCTTTTCAACTTAGTGATTCCTTATCTCCAGGCACTACGCGCCCATGTTTTCTGACACACAAGCTTTTCCAACACCACTGGCTGTTTCTTTCAGATATTTCCCTGCTCCAAAGATTTTCTTGAGTCAAGAGAATTTCTATGATTTCACACAGTGTATACTCTCACATATTTGTATCCTGAGAATATTTCTGCTACTTGTGAAAAAAGTTTGTAATCATTATTCACTGAAAAGAAGAGCTGGACCCAATTATAAGATAAGCAGAAGAAAAGGTAAGAACAAACAGCTGTTGCAGCAATTACAGTGTCTCCACCAATAAAATACATTTTCCATGCTCATGCTCTGCATCATCCACGCTCCATCTGCTCCTGCTGTTGTTACCTTTTACTATCCACACATGTGCCTTTAATGCGGAGTGTTTAGTTAACATTTGACAAATGCCAAACACAGCTTCTCCCATCCCACCACTGACCTCTCTCTGACTTGCAGCCTATTCACTCCATCTCTGTGAGAATTTTTCAGGTCTGAGCTCTGTGGGAGTCAAATACATTCACCAGAGTTTTGCAAAATAATGAAATGGAACACGGTGATGAAAGTGCACGTTCCTGGTGGCAGGTTTCTCCCTGAGTTCCAAAATCACTTAAGCTCAGTGACTGAGACGTGGATGAGCCTGGGAAATGATCAAATGGGGAGCAGCACACCTCACACAGACACCTCCTCTTTTCTAAATGCCCTCTTTCTAAAATGTTCCTCTTTTTTAGGAAGGGGCATTTCTTCCAGTTTTATGAGAAACAGTTGACACCTATCCCTGTATAAGTGTAAGGTGTGCGGCGTGATGGCTTGATTTACATATACTGCGGCAGTGACATGATGACCACAGCAGGTTCAGATGACACCATCTTCCAATGTAGAAACAATAAAAAGAAAAAAGGAAAAAAATTCTCCGTGTGATGATAACTCAGAATTAACTCAACACCTTTCCTATGTCACACAGCAGTGTCAGCTATAGTTGTCACCATCTTGCTGAGGATATATCCTGACCGTCTCTTTAAATGTTCATTAACATTGTAAGACACCCCAAACGCCCTGCAACAACCTCCTATGCTACCTACACCCGCTGCCCTCGTCCTTTCTTTCTAACGCTGACTGCTCATCTGAAAGGCTGCGGGGATATTTAAGGAGGCCAAATGAGCCGTGTGGCTCCTTAGGTAACATCGTTCAGCTTCTGGCAGAAACATGGGGCCAGGTTCTGGGCCAGCAAGTTGCGCTTCTTGAGAAGTTGTGAACGAGGGTTTGAGCGACCCAATTAAATTAGTGATAGGCCCTCAGTCATGTAAATACAGGTTACAAGCATGTCCTTGTTAGGAATGTGTAATCTGATCAGACTTGTCTGATGGTGGATAATGGAGACTAATGGAGACGTCGTCCTAAAGCCCGAGATCACGTGGCCGCTGCTGCACAAAACTCAGCGTATTTATGACACAGGCCAGCCAGGCACACCTACTCCAGAGATGGACTCACCAGCTTTTAAACTGAAGAAGCAGAGGCAGTAGAGAACCCATTCTGGTGGCTGGTGGCACCCTTGATGGCAGTCATGTCACATTTCTAGGGTGGCCCCAGGTCAGGTGGGCATGCAGTGCAAGCTGGGAAGTCCCATGATCATTGAAAGCACTGTCCTCATTTAAATGGTTCCACACATGGTGGTCTGAGGCTGGTCGTGGCCTTAAGCAGTAACATTTGTTGTTCCTGCCCAGCTTCTGAAATTTATTAACTGGACAGTTTTGTGAATTAGTTGATATTCTTGCAATATCTTCATATTCTGCTGAAATCACCCACAGTTGCTGTCTGTCACCTGCAATTTACCACCCTGGCTGCTCTGGCAACACTGCAGTATAGAACGGTGGATAATTCCACATTTTCACCTTGTTGATAATTTAGCTCTCTATCGGGAGTTCACCAATTCCTACATGCAAAAGAATCTTTAGTGAATTAAAAAAACGCTAACAGTTGTCTTTCTTTATGACATCCCCTGATTATATTTTCATTTTGATTCTATTACAAAGATACCAGTCTTCAGATTTAGTGGTGCACTGTGGGTTGAATTTGCACCAAGGAGGATATAGTTTTAAAGATTTATAGTTCGGTCTTATCTTGTTCATGTCTTTGTTTACTGAGCTAAACAGTCAAATGAGATGTCAAACTTGGTAGCACGGGGTCTGCCACCACCAAGATTAAACCAGCTCAAACCTGGGTTTGTAATAAAAACATCACCCTGGAGAAACATTAGGTGGAATCCAGAAAGCAGCAGACCTGAGGCAAAGATTTAGCCTTCGGGGTTACACAACCTCACTGTGTTTCCTGGGAGGTGGAAGGCTCGTGCTGTGGGGCCGAAGGCTTTGGACCAAGAGGGGGATGTGCTGTGCTGAACGAAGAGCAGGGGGAACGCCTTCCCCCACCAGCCGCCATGTTAGAAGCAAGACTTGCTCTTTAAATGTTTCCTGCTGGTTCCCACAGAGCACAGGAAACGCTGTTCTGGTGATTAAGCAGAATATCATTATAAGAGCCAAATGAATAATCACTGTGCTAATGAACCTTATCTCAGAAAAGATTAGATTTTTAATGTTAAGCCTCTTTCAATATGAAAGAGAAAATGTATTTCAATTCCATTTAATCAACCAGAGATGTTTATAATCTATACAATTTCATACCCTGTCCACACATATCTCTGTGGATCTGAACACAGTGACTTCAATGGATGCTGTCTAATCGTTCTGTTAGATCTCTCTCTCTCTCTCAATCTCTCTTTCTTAACCTCTCCCTCTCTCTCACACACACACCTACACACATACATACAAACAAACATACACACACACACACACACACACACACACACACACACACACACACGTCTCCAGGAATAGAGCCACTGAATCTTTTACAAATTACATAGGTTGCATTTGTTCGTAATACACAACATGTGATTCACAAATTAGTAATGACAATTAAATACCTGAGAAATAAGTTGTGTCACTTAAAAAAAATTTGGAATGCCTCATTAGAAAAAAAAGAAAAAAATGATCAGAATTCTCTTTTGAAAAGTGGGTTTATGAGCTTTGGGTCCTGAGTTGCATTCTGAGGACCAGTATCTTTTCAAAAGCAAAACATTCCCTCCTAAACAGTGAAAAGTCCTTTGCTGGACAACAGCAGGAAATTTTTGTCCTGTGACTATGAACCTCAAATATCTGTATTCCCTTCCTTCTGTACCTTACACGTTCCTAAGGAAATCCCCTAGACATGGAACAAGTGCCAGTCACTGCTATTATCACCCCACCGCCTCTCCCTCTTGGTTCCACTGTGCTGGAAGCTAGTATGAAAGAATTCTAGATGGGGTTCATGCTGTATGTGAGCTCCTAACTCAAAATGGACACTTACGTCCAGACAAAATCATCCAACACGAAATGCAGAACTCTCAAACACCCCCAGGGAAGTGTCTAGCCCAAACTTCTACCAATTATACCTTAACAACTCTCAATTGCAGTGTCACGGGCCAGTGACAGCAAAGCACGCATATTTTTTATCTATATCGTGGACCAGTATTTTGCAAAGGTTGGTGTGTAGCCTCATTTTAGATAATACAAAAGCAAACATTTAAAAATGTAATTTCAAGTATGTTTCAGAAGGTATACACTGCTGTCATATTACAATGTGATTTCATCCATAATTTTACTAGAGCAGAGACTAAATCAGAGTGAATCAGTTTGAAACTGACTTAGAAAGGTATTGAGTCAATCAGTACAGAATCTAACGCTGGTATGGCAAAACTGTGATGCTCTTATGTGAATGAATGAAGCCAGAGAAGCACCACTGAACCTTGGGAATTACCATTTTCGATGGGGCTCCATTAAAAACAGTGGAGAACCATCCAAGTTCGAGTTGTCCCCAAATTAGACCTTGACACAGGATGTAGATGCTGGAAGTTTATGTGGAGGTGATTCCGGAGCGTCTATTGAGGGAGTGGGAGGAGAGACATGGAAAGGGGACAGCCAATCAGAGGTGTCAAGTCTGTGGACAATTCCTGCTCAGTCACACTGGGGCCTCCCTGACAGATGGTGCACGGCACACTGCAGAAGTGCCCCATGGAAGGGCAGGGGCTGAGGTGTTTCTCCACAGCTGCCCATCTATTGCTGGCTGATGGATGCTCCTGGGGACACCAGTCCTATGGCATTTTTGTCCTGCCCTGAAGGGACCAACAGCTCTGGCAGACAGATACAGGAAACATTGTGTGCTGTTGGAAGCTTGGCCTTGACCTCCAGTACAGGCAAAAGAGATGGGAGATGTCCTGACAGCATCTGCTACAACCATTACTCTAAAGAATTTATTTAAAATGTTTTTTAAATGACCAATGGTATGTGATTTATTTTCCAGAAGGGTTTCGTTTGTTTGTTTTGTATTCTAATTCTGGAAACATGCATCCCAAAGTAGTATGAACGAGATAAATATATTAACCAACCTATCCATTCTACAACTAGATGGAATCAACCAGAATCTGATTCATTTTGCATTTTCTATTCTAAGTGGTATTTGAGGAATTGGTAGGTGATGAGTTAATGTATATTCAATATGACTACGAACATTTCCACATCAGGCTAAAATTTAATTCTAAGTGGTAAAATAGATATTTGTAAGGGAAAACAGAAAAAAATTTGACAAATGGTTTCTAACTCCATTCGCATCCGAAGGGGTTTATATGTCATCCTGTTTTCAATTACCCTCCTACCGCTAAACACTTGCTATTTCCTAATCCTTTTGGCTCATGTCCATTAGCCACTTGCCTAGGCTGAATCTCTTTTCGCTTTATCGCAGCTTCTCTGAGCAGCTCAAGCACCTAATTTTGAGCTCTACACTTGCTACAGTACTGCACCATCACACATGTTTGTCATCTGGACATGAATCATTTACATTTACCCTTCAGCCAGCTGACAATAAATAAAACTGTGCCTTTAGTTTTCAGACATCTAATGTTAGTTGGGATATAAGCGCCTCTCTCAGGTGCTGAGGCGAGAAAGTTACAGGAAGAGTCCTACCTGGAGCTTCGCAAAGGATCTGACTTTACCTGGGACAGGAGCCTGGAGCTGCAGCAGGGAGGACCCGGCAGATCACACCGCCCCTTCAACAGATGCCCTGGCCTGTACCACTGTGTCTCTGGCACCAGGCTCTCCCTAAGAGCAGTGACAGGAGAACAGGGACGAGTTCAACACCAGCCATTTGCCTCCTTGGCCACGGGAGGCAGGCTCTTCACCGCAGAGCACAAATGGAGCCGTAGTCCTTCTTCTCAGACTGCAAACTTCTTTTTACGCCTGACCGGCCTGTGGCAAACCAGTTCAGAGCTGCAGCCGGAGCCCAGCTCTCCCCTGACGTCCCACTGCTGACACTCACTCTGGGTCCACTTTCTATGCTACTATTCTTTTTGGAAAAGGCAAAATTGGAGTTAAAAAGCACTAGAAAACTGCTGCATGCACACAGGTCCGAAGGGAGTATTGCCGTCTTTCGATGAAAGCACATGGCTGTCCAGACAGGCGACAATTACTGGGTGAAAACGAGAATCTACACGAGAAAAAACGCTAACCTTGGTCAATGATCTCTGTGCCCTTTTCTGCTTAATCCTGAAGGCTGCCATTCGTTACGATTTAATCAACAACAATAAACATTCATTGAGTGTATGCTCTGTGATGGGCAGCGTGTTAGGAGCTGGAGACAGGAAGGCACGTGCAGGATGGGTACTGCCTTCGGGTCGCCCAGTGTCCTCATTTGGGGAAGAAAACATGAAGTGATTATTCAGTGAGTGCTGAGAGGCTGGGAGGCCTGGATCGTCCTGGGGAAGCTTGGGGGGCACACAGCAAGGGGCTGCCTTCACTCTGCAGCATGGAGGACAGAGTTACGGAGCAGGACGACAGGCTCCCAGAAAGCGAAAGGAAGACAGGCAGGCCATCGTTCTGGAAGGAACCATATTCCAAACACAAGGCAGGGTAGTGGGGGGTCTTTTTCGGAGTCTCTGGTCCTTCCTTCCACGTGTATTTACGAATCCTCACTCCATGCAGGGGTGTGCTTCTGCTCAAGAGCAAGTCAGGGTCATTTGCAAGAAAGCAAAGAGCTGGAGAAGTAGCGTACAGCTTGAAAGTCACGCTGCAGACCTATGAAGCAGCCGTAACGGAGTGGACATTGTTTGGGTCCGATTCAAACACAATTGTAGAAAAGTATGAGACAGTTGGGAAAATTTGAACACTGACAAGCGGCTTGAGGCTACTGATGAAATAGTGTCATTTCATTGAGTTTTAATAATACTATTATGGATAAGTTTTTAAAGTTTCCTTATCTTTTAGGGATCGATCCTGAAACATGTATAAATAGAATGAGAATGAAAAGTAAGATTACAACCTCAGAATCTGGCCCATGGGCGGCAGCTCTGAAATCGCATGGTGTTACTGTAAGAAGCTGGTCTGACTTGAGAGGCGCACCAGTGACGCCCTGTTTACACGGGCTGTGCATAAATGCCCGTGAGCTTGGAGCAGGCCATAACCTCTTCCGGGACCCTGACACAGCCTGCTCCCGAGCTCTGTCCCCGTCTCCCTTTCTGTGACTTGGGGCCAAATCATGTCACCTCCCACTGACAGGCCCTCACTCTTAATCTCTGAGTTTCAATGCAAGGGCCGTTGTGGGCCAGGATGCTTTCACTGCTCACCTTCACCAGTTGCACAAATGCAGTGTGACCCATAAACAACACAGTGAAGGCATTTACTGCATTTCAAATCAAGTTCTCAAAGGGCGCTTTTGAAATGATGAAGCTACACTTTAAAGCTATGTGTCCATCCAGACATGAAAAAGGGAACCGCTGTCTCACTCGGGTGCCTGAGGGAGGTAAGCCTTTTCCACCAAGCAGAGGGATGGATTTGAAAAGATAGAATCATCTTTGAAAGCCATTACGAACAGAATATAAGAACTCCATTTCTAAGCATTTCTCCTTTACGAACTGCAGGAAAATGGTTTCAGAAAATAAACCTAAGCAAGCATTTATCACTGATAACCCTTCCACCTGCTTGACCAAAAAATGTGGTCCTCGTCTTATAGCCTGAACACTTTTTTCTTGGCTGCACTAGAATTCACTTGCTCTATCTGGAGAGCCTAATCGCCTCTGCCCCTTCTTGTTGGGGATTATTCTCTAGGTCTGTCTGATTATACTGTCATTCAGATCTGCAATGAGAATGGCAGAAAGAACAAGCCAAATATTCTAAAGAGCTCATTCAAAAGAACTATTTCCCAGCTCCTCTATCAGGAGATGAACAGAAGCATTATCCAAACGATTATGAGCAAACCCGATTCATACCACAGATTTTTCTTCAAAGTATCCTGTTTTCTCTCTTGAAATAACGCCGAATGGCTTAGTGTCGCTTGAGTAAATATTATGTACTTACCAGGTTGGCTTGAAACTAGTTTGGGAATTAGCTCTTGATCCATCAGTGGGCAACAAGGAAACTGCAGCTACTGAAAGGTCTGTTAACATTCTCCCCCACAAGCAGTCCCTGAAGGCAGAGTCATTTTCTACACTAAGAGATGATTAATGGGAAAAGAACTCTCGTGCTAAAATAAAATGTCAAGAGTTGAGACACAGAAGAGTGTAGCTAGACCAGTTTTAAAAGGCTTACTGTGTGTACATTCCAAAGTGAATCATTCATTCATTCATTCAATTTTTCAAACTACTGCTTGTGGGCTCCAGGAGAAGGATGGGGAACACAAGATGAGTGTGATCCACTCTCTACCCTTCAGACGTTTATAACACAGACCGATAGATAATACTACCTAAGATTATGTCACACTTGCTTAGCAATATGCTCACTGCTATCTGAAGCACTTTTGATGGATTGTTTATTTCATCCTCACAACATTTCTATCACCGATATACTATTTTAATCTTCATTTCTGGATGAAGAAACTGATACGTAGAGTGTGGCATTTACTCCTAAAAACTATAGCACAGTGGGGCAAATCTTATGAGACTATAAAAATGGAAGTGATTAACTCTGTCTGAAGTCTTGACCGTGCATTTTAAAGGTTGTTGTAGTATTAGCATTTCATTTTGAAAGACACATTGCCATCTCCTCCAGGATCCCACAGAGATTTGAACATAACTCTATTATAGTTCAGGGCTGTATTGTATTTAATTGTGTACGTTCATATATTACCCATGGAATTGCACAGGAACAGGCGCCATTTTGAACGCGCAGTGTCTTGAACTGTGTTCAGCCCACTGACGGCTTTCAGTAAATGGATTTTGAATATAAGCATGGGCGAGCTTTCATTAGACGTAGTCAACTGAGCTTTCCAGAAAAGCAGGACAGCATCAGACAGGGCACAGAAGAGTGACTGCAAGTGTGTTGTCTGAGGAGAAATGAGAGCCCAGTTACATACAGAGTGTAAGAGACACAGCTGGAGGAGGGCTCACGGAAAGGGAGAGCTAGGAGTGGAAAGGTCAGTTGGAATCCGATAGTAAATGCGTTTGGACTTGACTTTGATGCAGTCGGTCGTAAGTGGGATGAACATAGACCTGAGCTATGTTGGTAGAAAGCTAATTGTCAAGCGTAAGGTCACATAGGAAAGGGTCTAGCTCCAGGGTGAGGGGACGTTTGCTAGCACAAAGCCGAGGAGGGGGGATGGCGATTATTAAAAAAAATGAAATCAAGAATATTAATGACTGACAGGATCAAGGAGATGCTTCAGAGACAGGAACAGGCAAGAAGAGTGACCCTGGACTTTGAAGTGTGTCTGGGAAATAAGTCTAGCCACTAATGTGATAAGTATTTAGGATAAGAAGCCAAAAATAAATAAATAAGCAAAAACACCACAAACAAACACAAAACCTATGTTTTAAAGTCCCAGAAGTCCCCCAGATTGGAACAAGAAAAAAAGTATGTCTCCACATTTCTTAGATGATGTTAAATGTCTGAGGTTTTTCCTGAGCCACTGAGTCTGAGATTCTAGAGCCGTTGTCTTCACCTAAAGGATGGGCTATGTGGCATTAGCGATTCTAGACCTCCAAACATGGTCCATTAGGTTCTCTCAAGGTCTGCTGAAGAGAGAGATCTTTAGAATTCAGTGAACCCCTAAGAAGCCCCAGAATTTACTACAGGCTCTAACTACCCTGAGACACAGTACACAGACAGTGGCACATGTCAATCTGCTGAGCCATCGAGGCCCAGGAGCTTTTTCACAGACATCCCTTGAGCTGATAAAGGCTGTATCAAACCAGAAAGTGACAGAAACTGCATCTCACGTTGACCTAAAGAATAGGGCACTTACGACTTCCCATAACTGGGAATCCAGGTGGAGGGTGCATGTCAGGATGACAAATCCACTCGCTCTGGTGTCTTCTCTCTAGAATTCTTTGGACCCTGTTTTCCTCTGTGTGCAAACTCAGTTCTCAAGAGGGTGATGGAACGACCATAGAAATCGAGCGCATGATAGTACTTAGAGACAGAACCAGAGAGAAGCTACTGGAAAGAAACTGTTTCAGAAAACAGAGGCACTTTACCCGAATTTCACCAGCACTTGAGTCCTGTATTCTCATTGGCACACACTGTGCAAGACGTCCATACTTGAGCCCCTTACTAGCAGTATGTGGCATTATTCTTACAATCAACCAGTGTCCGGAAGGAAAAAGAAATACAGGTTGTTGGTAAGAAAACAGTTACAAAGGCAGAATAAGCAATGGGATCAGGGATCAGGGAGGTGATCCAGAAATCAGTGACTGCGAGAAGCCACTATTGTTCCCACACTTGGAGAACCAGAATGGGGAGGGCAGTGTAGCCCAGAACTGCTCCGGAGAAAATCGCCACCCCGTCACTGGGTAAGAACAACCCAGAGATGTGCTGGAACCCGGTCACCTGCAGGTCCCCTCTGCCACTGCGTCTTTTGCCAGAACCAGAGCAGAAAGACCACAGCTTTTTTACTTCCTGCTCCTTTTAGCATCCGGCGACTCTCACTGGTAACACCTAATGTGACAGCCTAAGACATGTCACTGCAGGGTCCCATTTCCCAGTTGGAGCATATAAGACAATGGCAGTGGGGCTAAGTGTCCATACAAGTGAGTAGCAGGCCCTCAGCTCGGAGGCCTGTGGCCAGAGTGAGGAGGTGGTAAGGGACGGCGGGCCCCAGGGAGCCCCAGGCACAGGGGGTAAGTGTGGAAAACACAAAGACACGGATAAAGGAAAGGAGAGGATACCAGGCAGACTGACAACAGTGTATACAACAGCGGGCGACAGCCTACAACTCATCTTCAATGACTAATCCACATTTCTGAAGAGACCATGGAAAATGTCACTTGAATTAAAATCGCTCAGTGTGTATATCTTGATAGTCTGACACCATTGCTTTGATTAGTTTTGCTTTTGTCAGAGAAACCCCCGGCTGGACCACGAGGAAGCACTTCTCCGGGAATATGCTGTCATTCCGACACAAGACCTCGGAGGAGTGATTACTGCGGCTCCTGAGCCCGCCCCTTCAGGTGGGGTGTGTTGGCCGCACTCACCCATCACCAGGCGGGACTGCTGCCAACAGACCTCACCCTCAGCGTCTGCACTTCACACGGGCGCGGGGGGAGCCAAGTGTCCTCGCCACAGGCTGGGAATAAAGAGTCTGTGGACATTCTCTCTGATGAACACGTTAGAGGAGGGATTCCAGAGGGCAGGACAATCGTGTCTCTAGTGTGAGTGGAGTCCCACGTGGCAGCCTCTCTGGACCTGTTCCGAGTCTCTGGGCAAAATACAACAATCGCTCCATTAACTTACTTCTGCCCTACTTACCGTCTAGAAATGTCTAAACTCCAGGTCTTGTCCTGCAGACATTCAGCTCAAGGACTCTTCCTTCCTTCCGACTAGGAATACAATCCAACGGCAAATACCCTTTCATGGAACATGGGCCTGTCCACTCACACACCCGCCTACGAGGCCCGTGATCGCCCCCCTGCCGTCTGTCGAGTCTCACAGTTCCATCCTCTCAGACAGCAGGGTCTGGCCGTGCCTCCTTCCTTCTGGTTTTATCAAAAGTGTTCCTTATCCCTACTTTCATGCTCAAACACTCAAAAATACTTATCACAATTTTAATTACATTAATTTTTTGCTACATTTAAACTACAAAGACATGTAAGCTAGTTGTAATAATTCAAAAAGTATAAAAGAATAGAAAACAAAAATAATAATCTCTTCTTCCCACCCTCAAATTCTTTCCCATTTTTGGAAATCAAGTATATCCTTCAAGAGTTAAAAAAAAGAAAAATGTTTAAATGTGGAACATTTCAAACATACAAAAAAATTAACAATGATTAGTAAGTGCTATTAAGCTTTTCTTAAATTAAAAATGTCAATTTATTCATTGTCCAGATTTGACATGTGTTAATATTTTTTAAATATTTGTATCAGATTGCTTTGTGCTTGAAGAGAAATGAAACATTACAGAGTCACTAAAACCTCAGGCCCCTAACTTCCCCCCGATCTCTTCCTACCCTTTCCCACCGTCCCTTCCACTTCCTCTCTCCAAAAATCTCTCTGTGGTGGACGCTCTCAGAACAGACCTGATCATGGGGGTGAGAATTAGCAGAAATCTCAGAACCTGATGCTTGCTGTGTAGCATCATCACATGAGGTTTGGTAACTTGACCATGCATTCCCTTCTATCGCTCTGAGTTCTTCCAGCTGCTCTGATAATCCAAGTGATGAGACAGATTGACAGTGGAACATAACAATTTTTTACGTATGTACACGGACTACGAGGCCACAAGACAAATGGGGCAAATTAGGCTTATATGCCATCTTGAGCCAAGGAGAAGGCGGTGGGGCAGTGGTTTGGACTTCAAAGCGGAATTACCCAAGTCCCAGGTAGGTGAGAAGGAGCAAACGTGTGGTGAACAAACACTTGCTGGGCCACCAGAGACCGTGGGACACGAGGGAAGCCCGACAAGCAGAGTACAGGTGCCTCTGTCTGCCACACTTAAGTCCTGTTACGCTATGGTGACAGCTCCTTTCTTTAAGCAAGTTTTTCTATCTGAATTCCTTAAGGCAGGTGAGGGGTGAGGGGTAAAAGGCTCTTCTTGAGTCTTTTGTGCCTTAAAAATAACCAGCTTACAATAATCAATATCCCAAAAGGCATGTTTTGCTCCCCACCAACTACATGCATACGTGTTCATAATCAATATACGCTTTTGTTTTGTGTATTTTCTACATTTATTCATTTTAATTCATGTCTTTCTTGATCACTGATTTTAACTCATGCATATTTTCCATATATGACTAAATCATATTTTGTTTACTCATTTTTTGTTGGCGGACTTTCAGGTTCTGTAAGTTACTCTGCTATTACAAAGGAGGCTGAAATGACCATTCTGGTTCAAGGTGCCTCAAACTCTTACGCAAGAACTGCTTCAGGGGAAAGACTTAACATACACTTTCTCAGTTGTATTAGGTTCGTGCAAACATAATTGCAGTTTTTTCAATTATTTTTAACCTTTTAATCTGCAATTACTTTTGCACCAACCTAATAGTATAAACCGTATGGGGACAAATGTGCCACCCTTCAATGTCTCTTTAGCATGAGGATTGAGGCTGGTTAGTTTTTAGACACAACAGACACGGGAGAAGCTCTGAAGGTGGAATAGCTGTTATGCTTTGGAAGGGACAGGTGCATTTCTGAGGGAAACCTCTGTTGGCCTCTGTTTGTGAGGGTGTCCACTTCTCTGGACCAGGAAGGGCTAATGCGTCTCTAGAGAGGCTTCTCAGTGGAGAAGGCAGGGGCTTAGATCCGCATACACCCTCGCACCTGTCTGCTGGGTTTGCCTGCTCACCTCCCAGAACTGCTTCCCGAACCCCAACACCTTCTTGTGTCTGTAGCTGCAGATGGTATGTAAGGTGGTGGCTTCAGCCACCTTGGGGACTTAGTGTTCTTAGGTCTCTTCCATGTATACAGGATGTATGTATGTTACTAAAATTTAATTTGCTTTTCTCCTGCTATTCTGTCTCACGTCAATTTCATGATTAGAGTAGCCAGAAGAACTTAGAATGGCAGAGAAATTTCCCCGCCCCACATGTACCTTCAAATTTACTAGGTATTATCCAATTATTTTCCAAACGAGCCATACCAGTTGACATTCACTGACAAAGCTTCACAGTTTCTCTCTTTCCTACAAGCTCACTAACAACTGGCATGGCTAGACATTTGAATTTCTGCTAATCTGGGCATGAAAGGGTATCTCATTATAATTTTAGTTTGGTTTTCATGAACATTACTGAGAACATGTCTCTTTTTATATGTTGATGGGTGATTTGGCTTCAGTTTTTCATGAAATACCTTTGTTTATTTTTTGATTGGGTCATTTGTTTTTCGATTGTTCACTATTTATGTTTGATATAAATTATTTCTTGGTTATTAACATTATAAATATCTCTGCTAGTATGTAGCACATAATTCTTACTCTGTTTATGGCATCTTTAATTTTAATGTAGTCAAATTTCTCAACTTTTTCCTGTTTTCTCTCATTTTGCCTGTTATAAATATGTTTTTGATACTCTTTGGGAAGTTTTAAGGCATTGCTTTTTTACTTTTAAGCCTGTAGCCTGTCCAGAATTTATATCCATGTGTTGGGTAAGAGAGGGACGCAATTTTTCCCCTTTTTCCACATGAACAGCCAATTGTCTCAGCAGCATCTAGTCACTCGCCACTTTTTTGAAAGTGTTAGATTTACACTATGCCATATGTTCACCCTAATTTCTTGGCTCCCTATGGATTCATCTGGTCTCTTTTCCTATCCCTCTTTTCTATTTTACTTCTCTCTACTCTCCCCACAAGTTTTTAATTATTAGGTGTTATTTTAAGAATTATTAACTAGTTTTCATGGTATCAAGCCTTCCCTACTTAAAAATGTTTTTGGCTTTTGTTTCTAGCATGTCAATTTGTTTATAGTGGGACAAACTTTTGGCAGAATCTGACTTTTCCCCCTACGTTTATCAACTATGATGTGTTGGAAAGATAATTTCAGGATACAACCTGAGAATTTTCAGCCCCTTGCTCCTCACAGTCAAGGACAGTCATGTGTTTCCCATTTGCTGTCTGAAGAAGGGATCACCCAGAGAAGGAATGACCAAGGTGATTCCACAAATCGCAGAATCAAAGCTTTAGTCTAGACCCAGAGGGAAGAAAAGGGATAGGAAACATTTTGAAACAATAAATTATCAGTAAGAACCTCCCATTTCCTCCCAATCCTCCACCCCCTTGAGATACAGTTGATTCCCAGAGCTGTAATGAGGGAATTAGACATGTCGCTGAGGGTGAAAAGGGGTTTCTAGTGAACGTGACCTCACAGGGCTGTCTGATCATAAATTCCTAACTGGGCAGGTCCTGGTGGGTGGTCACGCCCCAGGCATGTAACTTTTTAGTAAAAGGTTTATCTTTGCCTCAGGCAAGCCCTGTCCATTGTTTCTCTGCTTCTAGGTTAACACATTTTTGAAAAGCCTCTTTTCTGACACTTCAAGGAAAACCACCCTCAAGAGAGCACAGAATCTTGTTACCCGCCTTCTACTCCAATCATCACCTAGCTTTGTCCCTTCATTCAATCTTCATCACATTCCCTCCCTAATTCCAAATGCGTAAAAGAAACTCATTCTAAGAGGGATTTTTCTCAGTCTGTTGAGGTCGTGCTTCCAGGTATGTCCTCAGTTTGGGCTCAAATCAATTTTTATAAAAATTTTCTACAGGTTTGGATGTTCTTAAGTGGGTTAATGGTGGGTTCCCAGAGAAGGGCCACTGCACCCCAATTTCTCTTAGTCCTCTTAGGTGGTAGTGGGAGGAAGTGACGGTAAGAGGTGAAAGGAACACAGACAGACTTGGAGTCTGCAAAGGAATCCCAAGCAGACCCCTGTGGCAGCAAGATATTCCCAGTTTCATTCTCCCCCAGGGTGTCACTGGAGCAGGAGCAGAAATGGCTCCGTGCTCCAGCTCTAGGACAGTGGGCCCTGGACCCTCACACATTTCCCCAAGTGCCCGAGAATAGCATGGAAATGAGGACTTGGAAAGCTCAGCTAGTTTCCCCACAGCCTCTTTGCAGCACTGGGACTGCAGGGTGTCTGCCCTGGGCAGTGACAAGCGCCTTCAGCAGAGACCTCACTGGGCTTTTGTTCCACAAAACAAAAAACATGTTTTTGTTTTGTTTTGTTTTGTTTTTTGGGGGCAGTTAACTACCCAGTACTCCCCCTGGCACTACAAACAACAGAATTCTACATTTCACACGTACTGGATTGCCTACAGGTCTCAGTGCCTGTTTAGTTTTTTGTTGTTTATGGTTAGTTTTTTGTTGTTTAATGGTTATGTGAGGACATGAATTCAGAATCAACTTCAGGCTGCCATTGACCTCGAATCTCCTGCTGCTTTTCTTCTCATGACTTTAATTAAATTATTTTATGTGTGAATGTGTTTTTAATGACTCACCCCTCCCAAAATTGAAAGCACCTTGAGAGGCAGGATTATGGCTGCCTGTTCACCATTCTGTCCCTAAACCAAGCCGAGTGCCTGGGACATGGTGAAGATTCAATAAGTAATTGCTAATGAAAAAACCAAACAATCACATATACACACAAATAGAAGGCTTATCCCTAGTTAGAATAGGAAGAGCTCTAGTGTGGCATTTAGGTGTTCCTGGGATAATCCTTATCTATTCACTAATCATGTGTGACCTTGGCAAGTCATGACCTTTTCAGAGCCTCAGGTTCTTCTGCGCAATGAAAGGATTGAATCAAATCAATGACTTACAAACTGTGCTTGATCTGGGGATATTTTTGAGACCTGGATAGGACTAGAGAAACTATGCAGTCATAGGCTTAGTACCTCTTATTTCTAACTCAATGAGAACATGATTAATTTACTTTAAATATTAGGTTTGACATTTGAAGTGTGTGTCTGTGGTTTACACACACACACACACACACACACACACACACACAATCAGGGAGACTATCTCTAAGTTTCCTTACATCTTCATGGGATAGACACATCCCACCAGTCTTTAACCAGAAAAGATGATACAGTGTTGCTTTCCATCTTCACTTTGCAGTAAATGGTTAAAAGCCTATAAGCATTTTAAGAATCTAGATTGTTTAGATTGTTAGATTTCTTGCCAACAATTGGTAGGAAAAGAGTTATATCTGAGAAACTGCAATAGTAAGCTGGTCCTCTCTCAAAAACTTATGTATATATTCTAATTAAAAAAATATATTCTCCTGTTTGATGTGTGTGTTTGAGTGTAGAATGTTAACATTTTTGCAAGTACTTAACACATACCAGGTATTTTACTAAGAAGTTTAAAAAACGAATAAAACACAACACTATGAAGTAGATATAATTGTCGTTCTGTTTTATGTTTCTTCAATCAAAATGTTTATTGAATACCCACTACCATGTTTCCCCGAAAATAAGACCTACGCGGACAATCAGTTCTAATGTGTCTTTAGGAGCAAAAATTAACATAAGACTCGGACTTGTTTTACTATAAGACTGGGTATAATATAATACCGGGTCTTATATTAATTTTTGCTCCAAAAGACGCATTAGGGCTGACTGCCCAGCTCAGTCTTATTTTCGGGGTAGGTCCCTGATAACATTCAATGGAACGGGCTATCAAAGTAAAGACATGCAAGATCCCTGCTTTCATGGCACCGATATGAGAAGTGGGCGATAGGGACAGAAAACAAAGGCATCCGTAAATTCACAGTATATGTTGAGAGCATGACTACTGAGGATTGTCAGGTGTCTCTGAAGAAAATCAAGAGGACGATGGACTAGAGCAGATGAGGCACAGCGGGTGAGGAGACGCCCCACTGGCAGGAATCCCTGCGAACACGTCTCTGGGTGGGACACGTGGCTGAGGTCTGGGCAGTGAGCAGCGAACAGTCCTGGAGGGAACAAATGATGGAAAGTCCCTGGGCACGCCAGAACTTGGAGGGCAGGCAGCAGGAAGCCACTGGGGCACAGAGGTGCTCATTTTCCCTATGCCACTCAGCTGGTGTGTGGACGTGCCCAGCTCCAAGCTGCTTCCCTTACACACTCAGCAACAGGGCTTCTCTTAGAAACGCGCTTGGCAGCGACAGACCACACCCATGAAACAGACCAGGAAGCACCTCAGGATAGAGAGCTAAATAGTTTTGGTTATACTGCGAAAGCATTTAATGGCTTGAAATGGTGAACATTTGGGAATCTCACAGCAGTAAGATCTAGTAGCAAACACTCACTCTTTCCTACTCATATTAAGGAAAATCCTGTCAAATGCCCCCTTCCTGCCAACTTCATAGCTTCCAATGAGATGAGGTACCTTCGGGCAAGAATACAGCCAGGTAATGGGAACTGCAAGTTGATAACAATTAGAGCTTTTAAACTTGAACAGCAGCAAGTAATAACTGTAATTGGCAATGGGGTAGGCTGTAATTGACATCTATACCTCTGAGGAAAGGGAGTGGAAGACAGGAAAACGGCTCCGGCTGTGTTTGGGAGCATAATGAAAATTAGCAACGGTGTGCTAAGTTAGACAACAGGGTTATAAAACTGGGCATAAACTGCAAACTTTATAAGCATAATCCTTAATATCTATTAAGATTAAAAGCTCGCAGGGGTACAGAATGTGCTAGTGGCCACTCCCCATGGGACAGCACAAACTGACTCCTGCTGTGGAGAGGTCTCAGAAATGTGTAATTTTAAACAGGAAAAGATCTCCAACACTGGGGCATAGGCTACAGTTGTGCTGCATTTGTTCACAGGCTCATTAATGTTTATAACGTGCCTGTGTTGTACATATCAAACTTTATTATTACCCAAACCTGAGAAATGCCTCAGAGAGTGGTTGTGCAATTCACTCTTGATCACAAGGCGGGTGAGAAAAGCATGTGCTGCTTCAGTCACCAGCTCTCACTGATTGTTTCCTGTGAAACTGTCACCTGTGTACAACATCCTTGGGCTACAGAGGAAGAAAGCAGCGTCTGAGGCAGAACAACAATCTGCACGAAGTGAAGGCCCTTGTGAAACACACTTACATGGTAATAATATGTCCTCAGTTACTCAAAGTGGATTTTCTCTTCCTTTAAAATGCACGAGTATTTGCAAAGTACAAAAACTTCAAAAAACGAGGTAGAAATATCACTAGCTAGTACCAACAAATATTTTCAGTAAACATTTTTTTCCCCTGTGATTATTATGTGTTTCTGGGGTTGAGATGTTATCACATACACTCTTCTATTTCCTGCTTTACAGTTCAATAGGACATAACAAATATTTTGCTGTATCATCACAATCTTCCTACGTAAAATTTCAATGACTGTACATTTCTCTTAATGCCGAATTTATTTTTCTCATTTTTATGATAAACATTCTATCAAGGAATATCCTTGTGCATAATTTTTGTATTTCAGATTATTCTGAGTAGACTGACAAATTGGGCAAATAATTGCTAATATTTAAAAGATGATTTTCACATCTTAGAAGTGAAAACCTCATATGGCTAGAGTATCACTTATCAAATTTAAAGTACTCATGATGTGTTTGGTGATATTTTAAAAACTTAAGTTCTGATTCGCTAGGTCTGGGGTAGGTCTGAGAGTCTGCATTCTATCAACAATGCAAGTGTCGCTGACACTGCTGCTCCGTGCCCCACCCTGTGACAGGAAGGGACCAGTGACTTTTGCCCAGATGTGTCAGTGGTAGGTATGTTTCAAAGTCCATGTGTACCCAAGAACACTCAATGTAGCTGCCATCCAGGAAGGCATAATGAGTAAATATGCAGTTTCAGGTTTATGTGTTATTCTTGGAAAACTCAGTAGCCACTGCATTCTTTTCTGGCATTTCTGTTTTATAGAAGAGAAGCCTGAGAACATCGGACTACGTTTTCCTTTGTGGTTAGATTGATGGGGAAACTGACCTTAAAAGGGTTCCCTGCCATGTGGAACGGAGCTAAAATGGTGGCCCCAGTGGAGAGAAAAGTCCCCAGCCTAAGCTCCAGCCCACTTCCGCATAACCCCCTCCAAGCCACACCTTGAGCCAATCACCAGACGACACCTACCCCTTCCCCAACTCAAGAAGTCCCCAACCCATAAAAACCTGCTCAAAGCCTTGCTGGGGGCTCAGTCTTTTGGGAAGGATCCCGCGGAGCCGCTGACGTAATAAAGGTGTGTTCCCCTGATCTCATGTGCCGCTTGAGTTTCTCGGTCCTTGCCATTTTTCTGCAACAAGATAACCTCTTATATTTCCCTGCTGTGTGTTTATAAGATCAAAATTCGAAACTAAAGCGGGGGGACCATGTAAGCTTATGGAGGACTAATGCTCTTGCTGACACTAACAATGAACTTGAGGCAAAATACAAACAACTGTGCAAAGACACTGCAGGGTGAGCAAAAGCAGTGACTCTAGACTGGAACGGACACCTGGAAGAAGCAAAGGGCACAGGGGGTGAGTCTGAGGTTATAGGTTTTAGTCTCAAGCTAAGTAATAGTGTCACACAGTCTTTCTGGCAAGAAACACGAGATCAGAGTTTGGGGCAACCGCTTTCTCTAGAAACTCAGAAGGCAGTTGTCCAAATGAGATATTCAGCAAGGGGGTCCCCCACATCCATGCATGAACTCTAGCAACATCCAGGCTGAACCATGCCTCATGCATGTGCAGTTCAGCCAAGGACGTAGGAAATGAACTGACATTCTAGATGCCAACCACAGGGGACAAGTTTAACAAAAGACGTATAGCTGTCTGTTTAGTCCTCTGCTAAGAGGAATTAGAAAGACCTAAAGGAACGGAGAAATATAACGATGGTAATGGGTTAGAAGACCAAGTATTGTTAAGGTATCAATTTTACCTCTAACCCAGCAAACATGATTTTAAAATTGACAGGGAAATGTGAAGGGCCTAGAATATCACAGCAAAGTTGAGAAAGATGCACAAAGTTAGAAGACTTATACTACATTACTTCAAGATAAACTATAGTCGATGGTGACCAAATAATTATCCTACAGGCACTAGGATCAACAAAAGGATTTAATTAATAGAACAGAGAGCTAAGTAATGGATATATATATATATATATATATATATATATATATATATATATACACTTTATATATCCATCTGATATTTCTGAAAAAGACATAAAACAACCAGTTTTAACAATGGTGCTGGGAAATCTTGTTATCTCTAGAGAAAACAATATACTCGTACCTAGACCCCACCTCATACTAAACACATATATTAATTTGAGATGTATCATAGACTTAAATATAAAAACAAAAACTATAAAGCTTTTAGAGACAAATACAAGAGAAAATCTTTGTAACGGGTGTAAGCAAAGGTTTCTTAAGATGCAAAAATCAAAAGCATAAAGGAAAAATGATAAATTACATTTCCTTAAAACTAAGAACTTCTCATTAAAATAAACTCACAACTCTGACATATGTACACGCATAAAATTTATGAAGTGTAAGTAGATAAACAGTAAAACAGCAAAGAGGTACCTGAATGTGCTCCCACAGGCCAAGTCTGATACAGTGGGAACCATAAAATTAATAAGAGTAATGGATTACAACCCTTTAAATAAAAATGACCCATTAGATACTATTGATGAATAAATTCATAAATATGTAAATAAATAAAGTAAATGGGGATGAGAACCTTTTTTCTCATAGTTGAATGAGTAACAACCAATAAATGCAGAATGATAAATTGATAAATTTATCGTTAAGCAATGATAAAATTGAAAATCACCATTTTGCAGCCATCATGCCAATAATTATTACAGGCAAGACTTGAACCTTTGGATGAATTTTAGTAAGAAGAAGATATTTACACAGCCTCAATTATCTGCTCAGTTTACTTAGGAATTACAAAGGGTGGTAGCAACTTTAAAGTGAAGGAATTTGGCAGTTTGTACCTTTAACCAAGACAATAAAGTTAGCATCACTGGTAACGGCCCAGACTGATCCCATTCCCTTCATCTGATTCTCTGAGATGCACACGGCACTGCTTCCACCGTATTCCATTAAAAACACCCACATTGAGGACCGTTCTTCAGAACAACTGACCTGTACTATTCAAATGTCAATGTCATGAAATAAATACAAAAAGAATGAGAAACTCTTCCAGATTAAAGGCTCAAGAACCATGACAGCTCAATGCCCTCGGGGATCTTGGGTTAGTTCATAAATGGGTGAAAAGCCCTATACGGGACAATCGGTGAACTTGAATAAGGACTTTATTAGTAGTATTGTCAATGATAACTTTCATGAACTTGATAATTTATTTCACTTTGGTTATATAAGAGAATGAATGGCCTTGTTTTAGAGAGAGAGGATGAGGCAGAGAGAAAGGGAGAGAACAAGAATATTTCTCAGGTTTTTAATACCATTATTCATCCTACATTCTTAGTATCTTTCTCTTTTATTTTTCATGTTTATTTTAAATTTCTTTGTCCTGACACTGTATTCTGGTGGCTTTTATTCAGAAGGGTTCCCCAAATCACTGATTTTATTTGCACACTGTTAATTTTATGCTATTCAGCCTCCAGCTGAAATGTGACTATTGCATAGATCCTTTCCGTGAACCCTTCCCCTATCCGTTTCCATTTTAGCTCAATCTACTGTCTGAAAATTCTTGCCATTACACTTTCTTAGAGTTTGTTTCTACCTGCAGCCAAAAGAAGATGCCCGTTTTATCTAACACTTCTTAGTAAACCATCATCAGGGATCTTTCTAGTTTTCAGATAATGCTTCTTCTCTGGTATACTGTGGCATTTTGTTTTCATAGACACCATATTTGCTTTTTTACTGTAACTCACCCAAAAAGCACAGGCGAGCAAGCCAGCCGCTGTTCGCTAACAGGAGACCAGCCCAAGTGCAGCGCCCCCAGTGGTTCTAAGGCCTCTGTGGTAGAGGAGATGAGCGCTCCCGCATCCCCATCCCCACCCCGTCCATCTGGCTCCCTGACCTACTTTATATGTGGAGGACTTCCTGGCCCCTGCAGGCTGCCCAGCACCGTATCCCTAAGACTGCACATCTCCGCGTGTCCTAAGTGCCTTCAGACGCCCTCTCCGTGCACAGTTCTTTCTTCATTCCTGGTGTTTACTCACCGAATGGTTGTGTAACAGATACTCCACATCACTGTTTACACAGGAGAGGGGAAACATCTAAGTTCGGTTTGCCTGTCGGAATAGATTGTCTTTAAAACTGAGGCGTCCGCGTCATAAAGAAAGGCAGAAGGGTATTTTTCATTCCTCTCAGGCCATCAGAGAACCGATGGGTCATACATGATTACAATTTCATCCCCCATCCCAGACCTATCAAACTTTTGGAACTAGAATTTTCATCTAAACAAAACTTTCAGGTTCTGGCAATAAATTGAGTTCCTGCCTTAGAATTAAAAAAAAAAAAAGAATATTAATTATTTTCAATGTCTTCAAAGTATGTTAGTCAAAAGCGGTAGATGATTAACCACGATCAGATATCTAATCATTTTAAGTAGATTCCCTCATTACTTTTATCTGTAAAAAACTAAGTTTGTGTTAATAGTAGCATCAACTTTGGGGCAAAGTGAAGAGTTAACTTAGAGGAAAACAACAATTTTAATATTAATGATGAATGCCAATTTTCCCTTTTTGAATGGAGTCCTTTTGTTTCTTAAGTATATTTTCAAAATTCATATTTTGTGTTGTGCAATAACTATTATACAGACACAGGAGCGTGTTCTTTACTTTGAAATTGCTTTGAAGGTATATAGCTTAAAATAAATCAAGTTAAGATATAACTTTTGTTATTAGTTTGTAGTTGTACAGTAGTAAATTGCAGTGAATGTGGCTGGATTTATTTCTACTTTTAGGGATTTACTGCTGTTTTCTTTATGGCTTGATATACGAGCAATCATTTTAAATGTTCCATTGGCTCTTGAAAAGAAGGAACACTACTTATACAGAATTTAGGATTTGAAATACAGTTATACATAAAATATCTCCTGTTAATATATTACTCAGACTTCTTTTTTGTTTACTTTATCAAAGACTTTAAAAAATTTTCAACTAAATTTGTGTTTCATCTATCAGAAGTTGACAGGATATATTAAAAATTTCTATGACAATGCTTCTATTCCTCTTTATACGTCTAAGTATTTATTTTATTTATCTAGATAATAGGATATCACTTCCTAAAAAATCTCATCACTGTTTTATACTTGTGGATTATATCATTGATCCAATCAAAGAGCTTCTTTATCTATTTAAAAGGTTCCCTTGAACTTTCTTAGTATTATTGCAATCCTTGCTTTATTTTTATTGCATTTGTATTGTGTATATATATACCCATCTTTTTCCTTCTAGTCTTTCTAATCTACTTTGTTTTATGTATGTATCTGGTTGAAAGTATATAGTTTATTTATGGAGATGTGTGTTTGAATATATATATATTCACTTAGACTACATCCAAGAATCATTTTTAAAATTAAACACTTTCACTGAAGTATAGTTTTCATACAGTAAAACACATATTTTTAAAATATATAATTTGTAGAGTTTGATATGTAACAAATACACCACTCAAAAGAGAAAATACTTTCATTATCACAGAAACTTTTCCTTCACGGTTCTAACGCTTTCCAGTTAACTCAATTGTCAGAAGAACCGCTCTTCTGATTTTTACAATTACAGGTTAATTTTTCCTGTCATCCAACTTTATTGAATGTAACTATGCCTAATATACCTATATATAGTCTATACTATACATTTTATATATACAGAAGGTGCCAGAAAAATGTATACATATTTTAAGAAAGGAAAAAACTGTATAATTGTAAAACTCAATAAATACGAGGTCTGCTAAATAATTTTGTGAACTTGTTGCAACGATGTTGCTAAACTTTTTTTGGTATCAGAGTGATTATTCATTATGAATTTGTACCAACTGGACAAACCAAGTTTACTATTTGGAAGTGCTGAAAAGGCTGCATGAAAAAATTGGACAACCTGAACTTTTCGACAACAATTCATGACTCTTGCATCATGACAATGCACACGGCACTGTCTATGAGGGAGTTTTTAGCCAGTAAACAAATAACTGTATTGGAACACCCTCACTCCTCACTTGATCTGGCCCCCAATGACTTCTTTCTTTACCTGAAGATAAAGGAAACACTGAAAGGAAGACATTTGGAAGACATTCAGGACATCAAGGGTAATACGATGACAGCTCTGATGGCCATTCCAGAAAAAGAGTTCCAAAATTGCTTTGAAGGGTGGAGTAGGCGCTGGCATCAGTGCATGGCTTCCTCAGGGGAGTGCTTCGAAAGTGACTGTAGTGATACTCAGCAGTGAGGTATGTAGCACTTTTTGTATAATAGGATGAGTTCACAAACTCAATTGTCACACCTCATATGTTTATTTCTGGTGCCAGGCATTTCTTCCTTTGAGTATCATTTTCCATCTTGTACCATTAATTTTTTAGCTTTAAAATTAATATTTAGCATTTATTTTAGTCATTTCTTTCATGCTGGTGAAAATTCTCCCATCTTTCATTTATCTTACAATATATTAATTTCACCTTTTCTTTCAGGTTATTTTTGCTGCATATAGAATTCTTGGTTGACAGATTTTTTTTTTTTAATTTCTGTCAGCACTTTAAACATGTTATTGTAGTATCTTCTGGACTCCTTTGTTTCTGATAAAAGCCAACTATTATATTTGTCCCTGTTCCAATATGAACCAAAGGAAAATGTTTCTTTTGTTGCTAACCGCTTTTAACATTTTATATTTGGTTTTTGGCATTTTCACTTTTGATGTACTTTCATTTGTATTTCCACTATCTAGGGGTTGGTGAACTTATTGAATCTGTAAATTTATATTTTTCAGTGAATTTGGAAAATGTTCAGACATTATATCTTCAAATATTTTTCTGCCTGATTTTTTCTATTTTTTGGTGATTCCAATTACACATAAGTTACATTATTTGATATTGTTCTGTATGTCACTGAAGTTCTGTTTACTTTCTTTCAATCTTTATTTTCTGTGTTTAATTTCTAATGACCTCTTCAAGTTCAGTGATCCTTTCTTTTGGTATGACCAATTTTCTAAGTCCATCCAAAATTTTCTTTTCAAATATTGTATTTTTTTCAAATTCTAAAATAGTCTTTTGTTTTGGAGAGGCTGTGGAGAAAAAGGAACCCTCATACACTGTTGGTGGGAATGCAGACTGGTGCAGCTGCTATGGAAGGCAGTGTGGAGGTTCCTCAATAAAACCAATAATAGAATTACCATATGACCCAGCAATCTCTCTCCTGGGTATCTACCCAAAAAATTTGAAAACATTTATCTGTAAAGATATATGTACTCCAATGTTTATTGCAGCTTTATTTACAGTGGACGAGATATGGAAACAACCAAAGTGTCCTTCAATAGATGATTGGATAAAGAAGATGTGGTATATATACACAATGGAATACTATTCAGCAGTAAGAAAAGATGATATAGGAACATTTGTGACAACATGGTTGGATATTGAGAGTATAATGCTAAGTGAAATAAGTCAGATAGAAAAAGCTGAGAACCATATGATTTCACTGATATGTGGTATATAAAATTAAAAACAACAAAGGAACAAAACAAACAAATGAAGAAACAAAACCTCATAGACACAGACAATAGTTTAGTGGTTACCAGAGGATAAGGGGGGTGGAGGGTGGTAGATGAGGGTAAGGGGGATCAAATATATGGTGATGGAAGGAGAACTGACTCTGGGTGGTAAACACACAATGTGATATAAAGATGATGTATCACAGAATTGTACACCTGAAATCTATGTAACTTTACTAACAATTGTCACCCCAATAAACTTCAATTAAAAAAAAAATATTATTTTGGCTTTTTGATAGTACCATTTCTCTAATGTGGTTTCTCATTATTTTATTAATTCTGTCGTCTTCTCTTGTAAATTTTTAAACCATAGTTACAATAGTTACTGAATTCTCCATCTGGGACATCGGTTGATCTGCTCCTATTGACTGCTTTTTTTCTGCAGATCATTTGCCATATTTTTCTCATGCATTGTATGTGTAATAATTTTTTATTTTTTATTTGGCATTGTAAATGATATATTGTAGAGCCTCTGGATCTTATCTGCCTCTAAATAATATACCGTGTTTCCCCGAAAATAAGACCTAGCCAGACTTCAGCTCTAATGCGTCTTTTGGAGCAAAAGTTAATACAAGACCCAGTTTTATTTTACTATAACATAAGACCAGGTATAATATAATGTAATATAATATAATATAATATAATATAATATAATATAATATAATATAATATAATATAATATAATATAACTGCTGAAATCTCTGCCTCCTACATTCCACTTTCTTCTAGGCTTTGGGAATCCTCCCTCTGCATACATAGTTTTTAGTATTGTCTAAGAATTTGAATGCGTTACATGCAGAGTATGGGGTTTCCCACCGTGGCTTCCTCCTTTCCTGGAGTTTTCTCCAAGCTCTGCTATTCTGCTAGCACCAGTCTCCGACTCTTGTCTCTTCAGCCCACTTTTGTTTGAATGCTAATCTCATTCTGTGATCAAAAACCAGGAAATGCTTTTAAGGAAAAGGCTGTTTAAATGTGGCATTTTTTCTCTCAAGAATTGTGTCCTCTCATGTGAAGATGTTGAGCCATTTCTATCATGCAGTCCTGCCTCGTGGCAGAAAATTTTGAAGATTAAATAATAAAATAATCAAAATGTTAAAAAAATTTGTATCCTCTACAGCTTATGCATGTTAAGGGTCACAGGATTAGTACAACACAGTTGTCTCTGCCATTTCCAGAACTGCAGCTCCCCTACTGATCAGAATTATTTTCTTTTCATAAGAATATTTACCTCATTACCAATGAAAGTAACAAAAATATTTGATATGTCAATTATCTCATGTTTTCTGTTTCATACACTTTCTTCATATGTTTAAGACTTTCAATCTATTTTTTTTAAATAACTTGATAGATTTTGAGACTAAAAATTTCCCACAAACTTAGAAAAAGACAGATTGTTTTGCGCTCATGGTACAAGTAGCATCATAATCAGTTTTAAAACTCTTCAGTTGATCAAGGACATATTACAAGCCAATGTGTCAATAACAGCCCCTTGCTACCATAAGTCAATCAGAAACAGATTCACTCCAATATACATGCCATTGAGGACCAAGCAATCAAAAGCAATGTGGCCCAAGTAACGATTCTTTCACTGATGATGTCAACCCATGTACACCTCTGAAAACCCACCAATCTCTGAACGCCATGCTTCCTAAAAACCCATCTATGATTAGCAGCTGCTCTGCTTGGAGAGACTGTTCTTGACCATCAACACTTCCTACTACAATAAATTATACATTCAGCTAATTTTTGTAAAGCTATTCAGTGGTAGTTGTGTCGACCTTTAACATTATAAACAGCCTGTTTTAAGTTCTACTAACTGTTACAATTATATATTTTTATCAGTGTCAGAATGAACTCTTCTCTCACTCACACTCTCCTCATTAATGTTGTCGAACTATCAGGTGTTTTTCGTGTTTGTTTGTTTGTCTGTTTTTTGGTATGATTTAAGGTTTATTTTATATGTTTGTTTGATTACCTTATTATATTCAAATACTGTATGTTTTCCTTATTTCATTAAGACAAAATCTATTTTATATCCACAATTACAGAAGTCATTTGCACTTAGTTTTATATTTAATTTGCTCCAATTGCTCCTCTTTAATCTTTTCTATTTTACTAATACATTTTGTGTTCTTTATTTTCATTCATTTTTGGATTACTTGAAATTTGCCCTAGGGTAATTATTTTCAGGAGTACCACCTAGTTTACTTGTTGCGTTTTTATGTATCCAAGATTTTGTTTTGTTTTGATTTCCCTTCCGATTTTAATGTGTCTGAGTCTATGTTTAAGTGTCTGTTGATCCCAACCTTTCACATTTAATGCTCTGCAGACCTTCCCTCATTTTATCCGTTGCTGTTGCAGAAGTGTACGATCAGGATAACCCATTCCTTTTTTCTTTTGTTGGTAACCTTACAATGTTTGTCCTGCCCTGATGCCTTTAGCACACATTTTAAATTCCTGAAAACATAATTTTACGAAGGTTGTTTCTGATTCCTACCTGTAGTCATTCATTTTGCCTCGTATACAGTGAATTCTTTTAATTTGAACTCTAGTTCTGTCTTCTTATACGCCATTACTTACACTACATGTTTAATCTTTTTTTTTTTTTTTTTTTTTGTATTTAACCTATTTCCTCTGGTTACTCTAGAAAAAAGTCAAAACTACATATCATGGATGCAAAGTCTTTCACCAGGTGCCAGTATCTCTTACATTTATCTTTTACTGCAGTCTTTCCTCTTCATAGCTAATGCTTCAGACACACAGACCCACTTTCTGAATCCTCATTCAACATTGTAATCAAGAGTCTTATCTCGTGGAAAGCCTTCAACAATCCCAGGACAGCGCTCTTCCCTGTCACCACGCACGACCACTGGCCCCAACACAGATGCACGAGAGCACTGGTCCTGCCCTATCCGACTGCGGACACCTAGAGGGGAAGTGACCCACTCCTCTGTCCTAGTGTCCCCTGCATAGCGTAGCGCTTGGCAGAGAGGGAGTGTTGCTGAATAAATGTCCTCACAGTGAATGAATGGACACCAATCGACATTCACTGCAAGGACACTGGTCACAAAGTCATAAGCTGGGATTTAATCACATTTGAAAGCTCACTAGTTACTCGACTTTGTATCCTTATGCCCTTGGGCCCTCACTGTACACTGATGGCATTTGGGCAAATACGATGAGTAATTAGTATGTTTTCTTCCAGCTCTAAAATGTCATGACCCTCTAAATTCATTTCTCTAATCACCAGTATTTCTTCTGGATGGTGAGAGGGTTCTGTATAGAAATTCAACAAAAATGTAAGTCTTTTAAGGAAATAAAACTATGACAACACAGCTTTCACTATATGCAAGACACATGATTTATCTCATTTTTTCCCCAAAACAACCCAACTGTGTAGATAAGTTATTATCCTCATTTTACAGATAAGCCAACTGAGACAGACGGGGGGTTAAGTAATCTGCCCCAATTCACACAGCACCTGGAAATGATGGAGCTGATATTTAACACTGGTAGACTGGCTCTTGAGTTCTCTTAACTAGCATGCTATGCTGCTTCTCATTGTTCTAGACAGTTAGAACCCCATTTAAATATAAATCTTCTTTTCCAATAAAGGTCAGTGTTGCTTGCTCATAGTATATGCTCACTACATATACGTTTATTGAATGAATGCATAAACTGTCATGATTTACCTGACCAAGCTGCCGATACAGCAGGCACGCACACTATAGCTGCAAGTGCTCTGTGTAGAGAACAGAGACTATGTAACTGGCTTTCTTAAACTTTTCCATGTTTGTATGTAGTGAATGCTAAAATAAAATAAAATACAATTGAGATCATTATAAAGTACCAAAAGCAGCGTTTAAGAAGGATAAAAAATTTTAAAAATTAAAATATTTTCCAAATTCTTATAGTTTAGCTCAACACTGCCACAAGGGAAAGCATTATTTATAAAATACAGAGCTAATAACGTTTCCTGCAGATTAGCATGGAGAATATACATCAGCAATTCAATCGTTAAGTGCACTAGGCAGGTATAACACTTCAGGCTGTGCTCAATGGCTTTCAAATCTGCACAGAAATGTAGGTGTTAGGATAGTCTTTACCATATAGCCTTTTGTCTTTTAAAAATAGAACTAAAAATATCCTGTAATGGTGGGTACAAACAAGTCTTTTGGCATCTTGATATGCATGGTTTAAGATTAACAGTACCATATATTCACTATATAAATTACAGAACACCTTGACCACTAAAGAATGGAAACTTATAATTCCACCACACAAAAATACCACTAGAAGCACGTGGGCATATAGCCTGCTGTCTTGTGTAGGCAGGGTGTGTGTGTGTGTGTGTGTGTGTGTGTGTGTGTGTGTGTGTGTGGTGTATGCGGTGTGACTGGGGGGGAGAGAGAGACAGTGAGAGTGAACCCCGACATGTCAGTGAGGGTGTGTGGCAGTGGCAGTAATAACCCAAATCCAAAAAACGCAGTGTCTTCTGAGCCCTCATCTTCTTGAAGGCCCCTCCCTGTTGTGAAGTCCCCACTAAGTGTTTTTTGAACTCCAAGCGTTTGCTCTGATTCTTCCCCTGTATCTGCTCCTCCGTCTTAAATACTGTCTGTTCAAAACCACCTGGTGCTGTGGTGACGCAGCCAGGCCTCCAGGAGTGTCCCTCCTGACCTGAGTCCCAAGCAGAAGTAGGAGGCTACTCCCTTCCCATCCTGTGGCCCATGATGTCACCTGGGCTGACAGTCTGGGCTCATCCCTTCTGTGATTCACAGTCATCAGGGGGCCATCTCCTTAAGGTTCTGCCTCTAACTACCTGTTTAGAAAGACCCCAAACACACAAACAAAATGAGGTCAACATTTGGAGGGGCCAGGTGCTAATAAATCCATTGCATTTTCTTTTCTGTCTCCATGCAGCCTTGTACTAGTACCCGCCAGATAAAAGCATGAATATTCAGCCAGTTTCTACATACGAAAATCAGCCATTTCACATGACTTAACCTAATGATACCCCATCTCCAGTTGCAGCCAGAACCCCAAAGGCCCGGGGCTGACTCCTATTTTTTGTCCCTTATCCATCCTCGTTTCCCTTCCTTTTAGGAATAGAAAGCCTTTTCCTTTTAGTTACCATGCTCCACACCTAGAGCCTACCTTTGCTTCCCTCCATGTCCT